>NW_024423453.1:64684700-64841516 GCF_017311325.1 Ursus maritimus
GAAGAGCTACACTCTAGTTGCAGTGGCAAATCAGAGGGAGGCAGAGACCTACCAAAAGTGCAACCCAGTCTCAACTCAGCTCAGTCCCTGATGGAATTAAGGTGATCCACCATTTATCTGTTAATTAGAAGAAAGGGTGACCTTCTCTGGAGTAATATAACATCATCAACCTCACCAACATTTTGTAATGTCTACCACTCAAAAAAATTACTAGGTATTTCAAGAGACAGGGCCATATGCGGTGCCTGGGTGGCTCAGGTCATGATCTCAGGGTCCTGGGATCCACCCAGCACTGGGCCTTCTGCTCAGCGAGCAGTCTATTTCTCCCTCTCCCTCTGCTCCTCCCCACCCTGCTTGTGTGCACTCTCTCTCCCCCCATCTTAAATAAATAAATAAAATCTTAAAAAAAAAAAAAAGAAAAAGAGAAAGAGAAAGGAGACAGGGCCATATGATTAAAACCAAGAAAAAAATTACAATGTTTTGGTGATCCAGCTATTGAACTTAATATACAAGACTGTATATAACTATGTCAAATATGTTCAAGAAAATAAAAATGAAGAATTTCCCCAGAAACTGAAATCTATTATAAAAGGAATCAAGTGGAAATTTTATAAGTGAAAGACACAACTTGGAATTAAGAACTCATTAGATTTATCAGAAGACAGAGCAGGCAAAACAGGAAACAAGGCAATAGGAAATATCCAAACAGAAGCACACAGACCAAAAAATACTGAAAAATACATTAAAAAAAAAAAAAAAACAAGAGAAATGTAAAACATGGAAAAGCCTAAGATATGTATAGCTGGAATCTCAAAAGGTGGGGAGAAAGAGAATGGGCAGAGGCACTATATTAAAAGATGATGACTGAGAATTTTCCAAAACTAATTGAAGACAACAATCTACAGATTCAAAATCTTCTGCAAACCCCCAAAAAGGATAAATACAAGAAAATCACACCCAGGCAAATGTTAAATTGTTGAAAACTGAAGAAAAATATCTGAAAAGCAGCCAATGGGAGGATGGGGGGGGAAGACAACTTACTTTTAACAGAGCAACAGTTAACACTCAGAGCTGACTTTGGAAAACCATAAAACAATAGAATGACTTACTTAAAGAGCTAAGGAAAAATAACTGCAAACTTGTAAGTCTATAGCCAGCAAAAAGATCCTTCATAAATGAAGGCAAAGTAAAGACATTTTCAGACAGACAAAAAAATGGGAGAAAATTAGTCATCAGCAAACCTGCACTACAAGGAATACCTAAGAGTTCTTCAGACAGAAGGAACATGATCAAAGATGAAAACTCAAAAGCACGTAAAAGTAACAAAAGGGGTGAATATGTGGGAAAATATAAACAAATACTCCCTGTACCAATAAAAAATAATAATGTCTTAAAATACATACAAAACATAGGTGTGTGTGTGTGTGTGTGTGTGTGTGTGTGTATAATTTTTAAGATTTTATTTATTTATTTGACGGGGAGAGAGAGATAGGGAGAGAGAGAGAGAGCACAAGCAGGGGGAGCAGCAGGCAGAGGGAGAAGGAGAAGCAGGCTCCCCACTGAGCAAGGAGCCCGATGCTGGGCTCGACCCCAGTACTCTTGAGTTCATGACCTGAGCTGAAAGCAGACACTGAACCAACTGAGCCACCCAGGCGCTGCCAAAACACAGGTATATTAATATGTATAATAATAAAATGGAAAAGATGGGAGACCAGAGGAACACTAATGGGGTAGTGGTTAAAATGATTACATTAGAGTATTATAAGTCATAGGTGTGTATCATAATTTCCAGGGTAAACAATAAAAGAATGCACACTGAGGTAAACAAAGGGAAACAGTATAACACAAAAAAAGGCAGAACTGGAGAGAAAAAGAAATGCAAAACAGTTTGGACACACTGAAATCTAATAGTAAGATAGTAAATATTAGCCCAAGTACACCAGTAATTATGTTAGATATATATGGATTAAACACTCTAAGTAAGGGGTGCCTGGGTAGCTCAGTTGGTTAAGCATCTGCCTTCAGCTTGGGTCACGATCCCAGAGTTCTGGGATCGAGCCCCGCATCGGGCTCCCTGCTCTTAGGGGAGCCTACTTCTGTCTCTCCCTCTGCCTGCTGCTCCCCCTGTTGTGCTCTCTCTCTGTCAAATAAATAAATAAAATCTTAAAAAAAATTCTATAAAAGACGAAGACTTTTGGACTAGGTAAAAACCAAAACAGGGGCGCCTGGGTGGCACAGTGGTTAAGCATCTGCCTTCGGCTCAGGGCGTGATCTCAGTGTTCTGGGATCGAGCCCCACATCAGGCTCTTCCGCTATGAGCCTGCTTCTTCCTCTCCCACTCCCCCTGCTTGTGTTCCCTCTCTCGCTGGCTGTCTCTGTCTCTGTCGAATAAATAAATAAAATCTTTAAAAAACAAAAACAAAAAATGATGCTGTTTACAAAGACACATTTTTCAATATAAAGAAACAGGTTAAAAGTAAAAGAAAGGTAAATGTTAATGCAAGAACTAACCAAAAGAAAAAGTAGATTTTATGACAAGAAGTGTTCCCAGAGATAAAGGGCATTTCATAAGACAAAAGAATCAATTCACCAATACTAAAAAGCAAATCTAAACATATATGTACCGCTTAACATAGCTTCAAATTATTTTAATCAAAAACAGACAAAACTAAAAGGGAAAATGTACAAAGCCACACTCAGAGTGAGAGATTTATACACTTCTCTCAGTAACTGACAGAAGAGTAATACAAAAATTCTTTAAGAATACAGAAAATCTAAACAAGCCAATTACAAATGTAATCTAAATAACATGTATAATCATGACGTCTGACAATGACTGGAACCAATTTAACAGACACATGGAATCTTTATCAAAATTGGCCATGTTCTAGATTCTAAAGCACGCCACAACAAACTTCAGAGAATTAAAATCATTCACAGAAGGTTCTATGACTAAAATGTAATTAAAGTATAAATCAATTACAGAAAGAGCACAACCCCAACTGCTTGAAAATTTGGAAATTAGACAACAAAGTTCTAAATAACCCATAATCAACAAGGGGAATCATAACTGAAATGGAAGTTGTATATATAATTATATAGATTATATAATCTATATATAAAAGTAAATAAAGAAAATATCAGCAAAAGCAGTAGTCAGAGAAAATTTACAATCTGATATACACATATCAGAAAATAAGAAAGCCTGAAAACAATCAATGATCTAAGCTCCATCTCAAGAGCTAGAAAAAGAATGGCCAAACTTGGGGAATGTATAAGGCAATAACAAGAAAAGAAACAACTTGAATTATCAATATCAAGAATGAAGAAGAGAACATTACTAGAAAAATAATGTAGATACCATAAATAATAAACTTGACATGATGAAATGAACAAATGCCTTGGGGAAAAAATCAATTTACCAAAACTCATAAAAGTTTACCTTCCAACTACAAAGAAATTTAATCCATTATTATGATTCCCCCCAAAGAAAACCCTAGGCTAAGATGCTTCACTAGAAAAATCTGTCAAACATCAAAGCAAGAAGCTGCAGTAATCACACACAATCTCTTCCTAAAAAGGGGGAAAAAGGAACTTTCTCAATTCATCTAATGAAATCAGCCTAAATTTTATAACAAAATCCAACAAGAACTATCTAAGGAGGAAAATTATTCCTCATGATCATGGATATAAAAATTATATCAGTTAATTAATCCAGAATATGTAAAAAAGGAGTAATATACCACACCAAATGAACTTTTTTTCCTAAAGATAGAACACTGATTAACATCTGAAAAACCAGGGGGCGCCTGGGTGGCTCAGTCATTAAGCATCTGCCTTTGGGTCAAAGGCTCAGGGCCTGACCCCAGGGTTCTGGGATGGAGCCGCACTGGGCTCCCTGCTCAGCGGGAAGCCTGCTTCTTCCTCTCCCACTCCCCCTGCTTGTGTTCCCTCTCTTGCTGGCTGGCTCTCTGTCAAATAAATAAATAAATAAAATCTTTAAAAAAAAAAATCTGAAAAACCAGTTAATGTAATTAATGGCATTAACAGAAAAAGGGGGAAAACCGCATGATTCATTAATAATATAGATGTAGTAAAAGTATTAGATGAAATTCAACACCCATTTATTATGAAAACTCTTTGCATAGTAAGAAGAAATTTCCTCAAATCTTCTGGAAAGTACATGCATCAAACCATAGCAAACCTCATAGCTGGTGGTAAATTACTGAAAGCTTCCCAAAATCGAGGAGGAGGCAAAAGTACCTGTTATCACCATCTCATTTAACACTGTATTGAAAGTCCTCACCAGGGCAGTAAGAAAAGAAAAAGAAATAAAAGGTAAAAGAATTAGAAGGAAAGAAATATAAAAATTAAAGGTACATGAATCAGAAAGAAAGAAACTATCATTATTCATAGGTGACTTGTGTTCCAGTTACCAAACTTTTATCTCTCAGTTCCAAATTCACCCCTCAATACCTGTTCTCTGATAATTGATGGGATTCATTTCACCATTCTCCTTTACAGTAAACATGAGTTTAAACTTTCTCAATAAGGAGTGTTGTAGGGCAAAAGGGCTTCCTTGTTGGTTGTGGTTGCTGCACAGTGCAAATGTAAAGAGGTAAATCTTCATGACCTTGGATTTGGCAATGATTTCTTAGATTTGACAATAACAAGTGCACAAGCACAAAGGAAAAAATAAGATACATTAGACTTCGTCAAAATAGAATGCTTTCACGTATCTAAGGACATTATCAGGAGAGTACATAGACAACCCACAAAAATGGAAAAAAAATTTTATAAAACCTATCTGGTAAGGGTCTAGCATACAGAATACAAAAAGAACTCCCACAACTCAACAAAAAGACAACCAATTTATTGAATGGGCAAAAAACTTGAATAGACATTTCTCCAAAGAAGTTATGCAATGGCCAATAAATACATGAAAAGACATTCAATGTCATTAGTCATTAGGGAAATGCAAATCAAAACCACAATGAGATACTACATTACACCCACTAAGATAGCTAATCTAAAAAACAGAAAATAACAAGTGTTGACAAGGACACGGAGAAATCAGAACCCTCATGTGTTGCTGTGGGAATGTAAAATCATGCAACCACGATAGAAAACAATCTGGCAATTCCTTAAGAAGTTAAACATAGATTATCATATGATCCAGCAATTCCACTCCTACGTATATGCCAAAATAATTAAAAATGATGTTCAAATCAAAACTTGTATATGAATTTTCACAGCAAAACAGCATTATTCATAATAGCCTAGAGAGCAAATAAAGCAAAGGGAAGGAAATAAAAGAAGAAAAAAATCAATGAACCTGAAAACAGAAAAGCAATAAAGAAGAATTCTCAAATAAGAGCCGGTTCTTTGAAACTACCAATAAAATTAATAAGTTTCTGACAAGATTAAAGAAAAAGGAAAAACACAAATTACCAATATCAAGAATAAAAGAGAAGATGTCACTGAGGCTCTGCAGGCATTACGTAGACAATAAGGGAATATTACAAACAACTCTATGCATAAACTAGACGCCTTAGATGAAGTAGACCAACTCCTCAAAGGCACATTACCAAAACTCACCCAAGATGAAACTGATATTCTGAATAGTCCTGTAACAACTAAAGAATTTGAATTTGTGGTTAAAAAAACCTCCAGAAAAAGAAATGTCCAGGTCAGATGGTTTCATAGATAAAATCTAACAATATTTAAACAATAATTAACACCAATTCTAAACAATCTCTTCAAGAAAATAGCAAAGAAGGGGGGTGACTGGGTGGCTCAGTCGTTGGGTGTCTGCCCTTGGCTCAGGTCATGATCCCAGTGTCCTGGGATGGAGCCCCACACCGGCTCCCTGCTGAGCAGGGAGCCTGCTTCTCCCTCTTCAGCTCCCCCCACTTGTGTTCCCTCTCTTGCTGTCTCTTTCTGTCAAATAAATAAATAAATAAATAAAATAAAATCTTAAAAAAAAAAAAAAACAGCAAAGAAGGGAACACATCCCAACTAATTCTGTGAAGCAAGGGGTGCTTAATATTAAAACCAAACAAAAATAATACAAAAGAAGAAAACTACAGACCAATAGTCCTCATGAACATAAATGTAAAGTCCTTAACAAAATAGTAGCAAAGCAAATCCAAATATATAGTAAAAGCATTATATACCACAACCTAATAGGGTTTGCTCCAGAAATTCAAGGCTGGTTCAATATTCAAAAGTGAATTAATGTAATCCCATATTAACAGGCTAACAGAAAAATCACATTATCATACCAAATGATGCTGAGAAAGCACTCATGATTTTAAGTTTTCAACAAACTAGAAATAGAGGGTAACTTCCTCAACTTGATAAAGAGCATCTACAAACACCCTACAGCTTTCATAATTAATGATGAAACATGGATGCTTACCCCTAAGATTGGAAATAAGGGAAGGATGTCTGCTCTTACCACTCTTATTCAACATGGTACTGGAAATCCTGCCAACACAATAAAGCAAGAAAAGGAAATAAAAGGTGTAGAGATTGGAAAAAGAAATAAACCTGTTCCTATTTGCAGTTAACATTACTGTCTACATAGAAAATCCCAAGGTATCTACAAAGAACACCTCCTTGGGGGCACCTGGGTGGCACAGCGGTTAAGCGTCTGCCTTCGGCTCAGGGCGTGATCCCGGCATTGTGGGATCGAGCCCCACATCAGGCTCCTCTGCTAGGAGCCTGCTTCTCCCTCTCCTACTCCCCCTGCTTGGGCTCTCTCTCTGCCAAATAAATATATAAAATCTCAAAAAAAAAAAAAAAAAAAAGGAAAAAAAAAAAGAACATAATAGAGAACCCAGAATCAAACCCACATAAGGATGGACAACTGATTTTTGAGAAAGGAGTGAAAGTAATTCAATGGTGAAAGGATAGTTTTTTCAACAAGTGGTGCTGGAGGTGGTGGATATTTATAGACAAGAAAATGAACCATACCTTATACAGATTAACTCAAAAGTGATGCATGGATTTAAATGTAAAACATAAACACTATAAAACTTAAAACAAACAAACAAGAAAAAATCTTCCAGACCAAGAGTTAGGTAAAGAGTTCTTACACCAAAAGGATAATACATAAAAGAAAGGGAAAAAAAGGTAAACTGGACTTAAATTAAAATTTAAAACTTCTGTTCTCTTAAAGACCTTGTTAAAAGGATGTAAAGACATACTAGACTAGGATAAACTATTTGGAACCATATATTCAACAATGGATTTGTATCTAGACTATATACACAAGTCTCAAAACTCAAAAATAAACAATTCAATTGCAATATGAACAAAAGACATAAACAGACATTTTACCAAAAAGGATATATAAATAGCAAATGAGTACATGAAAAGACATTCATTATCGTTAGCCATGAGGGAAATGTAAATTAAAACCACATGAAATATCACTAATACACATATTAGAACTGAAATAAAAAATTATGACAATACCAAATGGTAGTGAGAATGTAAAATGGTACAACCACTATGGAAAATAGTTTAGCAGTTTCTTAAAATTCCAAACATATGCTTCTCATATGATCCAGCAATTACACTCCTGGGCATTTATCTCCCCAAAATAAAAATTCATGACTGTACAAAAACCTGTACACCAATGGTCATAACAGCTTCATCTGTAAAAGCAAAGAGCTAAAACAACCCAAATGTTCTTCAGTGGGTGGCTGATTAAACAAATTGTGGTATATCTGTATAACAAAATATTGAGAAATTAAAAACAATAACTATTGATACATAGAACTTGTATGGATCTCAAATGATTATTATGCTAAATGAAAAAAATCTCAAAAGATTACACACTGTATGATTCCATTTATATAACATTCTTGAAATGACAAAATTATAGATAAGAGAACAAAGTAGTGGTTGCTCAGGATTGGGAAAAAGGAGGAGGGAGAATGGAAGCATAAAGGAGTTCCTTAGTGGTGATAAAACAGTTCTTCAGCTGTAGAAGTGGCTACACACATGTATATACGTGATAAAATTGCGAAGACTAGGAGCGCATAGTTGGCTCAGTCGGTGGAGCATGAGACTCTTGATCTAGGGGTTGTGAGTTGAAGCCCCATGTTGAGCATAGAGCTTACTTTAAAAAAAAAATTGCAAAGACTACACACACAGACACATGCATATGCACACACAAAAATGAGTACATGTAAAAACTGGTGAAATATGATAAAGTCTATGATAATACCAAGGTTAACTTCCTAGTTTTTATGCTATATGACAGTTATATAAGATACTAAGACTGGAGTTGGGGGAGGGGGCAGGGACTAGGTAGGGTAACAGAATTTCTCTGTACTCTTTGCAATTTCCCATGAGTTTATCATTATTTTAAAATTAAAAGTTAAAAATGTTATTATATTCACATATTGATGACATATGTACATATATCATATGTATATGCATATGTATGTGTTTTTATTTTTATGTATGTCTTAAGTCTCAAAACTTGCTTGGTACTTAGCAACACATAAAATAGCAACCAATCCGATATTGTTATGTTACTATGTTAGTAAAACCTCCATCTGTGAATTATAGATGAATTATAAAATTGATTTGAGTGATTATTTTGTGCTGCCTGCAATGAGCCTAAAGTTATAAGTTTATGCTCTTGCCACTTATTAGCTGTAAGCACCCTGTGCTGTGTAGCTCAGCTAGGATTTACTGACACTAAAGGGTAAGCAGTTAAGTGCCTTATACACATCATCTCATTTAATCCTCCTGATTATCCCATAAGGTAGGTACTATAATTATTAATCACATTTTATACTACATATGAAGAAAATGAGACATTAAAATTAAGTAACTTGCCCAACATCACAGAGCTACAAAGACAGACCCATGAGTCAAGACCCTGGCATTCCTATCAAGAGCCCTTGAAGTTAACCAATTTGTTCCACATAACCTCTCTAAACTTCAGTTTTCTCCTCTGTAAAATGGTCTTAATAACATATAAATAATAGTATATAAAACAGTTACCATAGAGAACCCAGTAAAAGCTTTAAAGGGGATTAGAAGAGCTGCAAGTTAACAGAGCTATAGCAGTCATATATGGTGGGCCTAAGGAAGGAACCCTGCTGAATTTGAATGCCCTGTTCTCAACAAGTGAAAGTCAACTGGAATGATGTTATTAAAAAGCAAAACAAAGCATGGATGAATATTATGCTGGGTGAAGGAAACCAGACATAAAAAAGTAGATATTGTATGATTACATTTATATAAAACTCTAAAAAATGAAAACTAATCCACAGTGACAGAAAACAGATCAGTGGTTGCTTGGAGCTGGGAGTGAAGAAGGGAGTAGACTACAAAGGCACACAAGAAAGCTTCTGAGGTAATGGAAATGTGCTGTATTTTGACTGTGTTGATGGTTTTACGGTATATACATTTATCAGAACAGTGAACATTTTAAATGGGTCAAGTTTGTTGTACACTAATTATACCTCAATAGAGCAGTTATATAAAAACAAAAATATTAGTATTTTTCAAATGAGCAAATTGCCTTGGTTTTAACGCTAACATTTTTTAACCTCAGCAAAATCAAAACTAAAAGAAGTAGCCTGAATACCGTAAAGTTGAGAATATATCTGATAATACTATTAAAGCTCTATCAAATAGAAAAACAATTGAACTGATTAATTTTTTTAAAGAGTCCTACTGTGTACCTCCTTAAACAGTAATACTTTTTTGTTCACTAAATCAAGACCAGGGTATAGGAAGTTTACAAACTGAAAAGTAACTTTCTAAAATTAAATTTCTGGTTTCTACAACAAAGGTGCACTACATGGAACCTTCCATTCTTTGTTCAAATTCAAATCAACCAAGCCTTTGTGCTCCCATTCTCTTTCTTCTTTCAAATTTCCATTCCTGTTACCATAGGAACCTGCTAGCTGACAAGCCTTCAAGCACAGCAACAGCCCAAGCTTAGCAAGGGGTATGAAAAGGGGACAGAGTCAAAGGCCAAAATTTGACTCATGAGAATCAGAATTCCAATCTTTGTCACTCTACAAAGGGTCTGGTAACCATAGAAACTGCATCCTATTGCGTTTGGGAATATTATGACTAAATTCACTAAATGTGAAACTAAATGTGGAATGGCCTTGGAAATTCAAAAAATGGTATTCATTCTATTTCAGATCCAAATTAGAATAAGAAGTTATTCAAAACAACTTTTTAGAATAATTTCAAGTGATTTAAAATAAGATCTTTAAAAAAATCCTTTTATGTAAAAATAAATTCTCAATAAGATCTAAAACTTGAAGAATTATTTTGTATTAAAAAATTCTAGGTTTGAAAAACACCTTTAATCCTACAGATTTTTCTTCTACAAATCTTAGTTTTAAAAAATGTCTTGAGATAGTGTATTAAGTACTTTCCAACAATATTTCAGTAAGTTGATTTACAGAAATTTGCCATTAGGAGAGGAACACGTTTATCTTCTTAAGTCAAAGGGGAATTCCCAGAGGAGCCCATAAAATTTGACTTTTAAGGAAGTTTTAATATTTCAAATATGAACAGTTCTAAACTATCATCTCTCTCAAAAGATAAAACCTTACAAACAAAATTCTACCACACTTCATAGTTTAATTGAAAATAAGTATTTTAAAGGAATAATTTGTCATACAAGAAAATCAAAGAAAAAATTTAAAAGCTATTTTTTTCCTTAAAGTCAGAAATAACTAAATGCTATTAATTCTCCACTACTTGTATGTACATTTTTCAATTTAGAAGATTCTTAATTCCTGACTGCTTTCCCTGTCACACAACAGACTTCTCAAGCCACTTCACTAGATTGTTGTTTTCTTCTTCGGGAAAACCACCTTATTAATAGTAAACCCAAACAAAAGACAGTAAGGGAAATAAATCTGCTAATGCATGTATTCTGACAATATAAACCATGAATTGCAACAAAATTTCATTTTCTAAAAAGCCTACCCACAAAATGTTAATAATTACTACTACATAGGAGTATACTACACTATTCTCTTACAAAAGACAACAAGAAAAATCTTTCAAGGCCCATTCAAATACTGTCTACAATTGATCCCTTTCACAGAAGATCCTTCTCTCTTTTGAATCCCCTTAGCACTTTATGCCTTTTTTTGTGGCATTTATCAAGTTCTTCCTTGTGTTTCAGTAATTCAATCAAAATATATTTAATAAAAACTAACTCTTGGGTACTATGAGAACTAAACAAAAAGAACAGTTGGGATTATTAAAAATAAAGTTTCTGCACTAATTTTACTATTTTAAAAGCATGTGTTTCTTACAGAAAAATAAAAAAATACGAACATTAAATAAGACACAGAAAACACAAATAAATTGTGCTAATTCAGGAAAACCACTGTTGGCCTTGGTGAAAATCCTTCCAGATCACTTACTCCGCATAAACACGCACATATATATTTTTTTTAAAAAACAGGATGATACCATACATGTTATCCACTCCTATCTTTTTTTTCCTACTTAATAATGTATCAGGTACAACCATTAGAATTTTGACAAAGATCAAGAAGAGAATATTTAAGGCAGAAGGAACATTAAAGCCCTAGAGATGGGAAAGACGGGTTGCTCTGTTCTTTTGCCTATTACACCACATATAAGTACAAACACACGATGCCCAAAGCTCTGAGTCACTTTGATTAGCTACTCCCCACCCCTCAAAAGGCAAAGTAAAATACTAGTGTTCATAGTTATATGTTACCCTTGGTATCGGGATTACCATCCCCATCAAGCACACTTCTATTTACAACTGAAGGAGATTTAGTGCTTAGGTATAATATAAATATGACGAAGACTATCATCTTTTAAGGGACTTAGTTTATAAAGTTTGTTAATTAATTCAAACATTTTATTTTTTAGCAGTTTGTTTAGCAGTTCCTATGTATGAGGCACCGTTTTGGGTGTTAGGCATACGAAGGTGAAAAATGACAAGCCCTGATTTCAAAAGGAAAAGACTGTAAACAACCCAAATGCCCATCAAAAGGAATTGAAAGAAAAAAATGAGGGCAACTGAACACCCACTAGGATGACTATTAAAAAAGAAAGAAAGAAAGAAAGAAAGAAAGAAAGAAAGAAAGAAAGAAAGAAAGAAAGACAAAACCAGATAATAACAAGTGTTGATGAGGATGTGGAGAAATTAGAACATTTGTGGCACTGCTGATGGGAATGTAAAATGGAGCAGCTGCTACAGAAAACAGTATGGTGGTTCCCCAAAAAATTAAACATAGAATTATCATATGTCCAAGGAATATATATACCTTCTGGGTATATATAGCCCCAAAAATTGAAAGCAGAGACTCAAATAGGTATTTTACACCCATGTTCATAGCAGCATTATTCATAATAGCCAAAAGGTAGAAGCAACTCAAGTGTTTGATGGATGAGTGGATAGACAAAGTGTGGTATACACATACAATGGAATATTATTTGGCTTTAAACAGGAAGGAAATTCTGGCATATGCTACTTGGATAAACCTTGAAGACATTATAAGTGAAATAAGCCAGTCACAAAAGGACAAATATGTATGATTCCTCCTGTATTTGGTACCAAGAGTAGTTAAATTCAGAGAGAAATTTGCCAGGGGCTTGGAGGAGGGGAGAATGGGGAGTATTGTTTACTTGGTACACAGTTTCAGTTCTGTTAGATTAAAAAGTGCTAGAGATAAATAGTGGTGATGACTGCATAACAAGATGAATACACTTAATGCCATTGAACTATACACCTAAAAGGATCGGAATGGTGAAGTTTGTATGTATTTTGCCATTTCTAAAAAAAAAATTTTAATAAGCAATATCTATAATTACTACTATGGAATATCCACCATCTATTGTTAAATGAAAAAAGATAGAAAAAAATAGTATAACACTATTATCAAAGAAAGGTGAAAGGATATACATGGACAGATATTTTATAAACATTTTATGTAAATAAATTATACTTACAATTTTTTAATGGAAGAATAAACAAAAAACTTTAAATGACTATGTTTAAGAGGAAAGGAAAGAACAAGGTAGAGGGAAAAGGGCCAGAAACTAGACTTCTCTGAATGTATCTTATGTTATATATATAAAGTTTTAAAACACAATAAATTAGAAAGAAAGAAACTTAAACCAAAAAAAAAATTTTTAAGTCATTCCTCAAAAAATGAGACATATGCATCTAAATGTGTATTGAGTTTAACCACACACAGAAGTATTTAACTTTAAAATACAATAATCTGACTGTATGTCCTTGGTCAGTTACATCCCTAAGGACAAAAAGAAGTACAAAAAAATCAAACTGCTTTCAGTAATCATATTGTTAGTAGTAATGTTATTATTCTTAAATCATATAATGTACATGTATATAAAGCTTTAGTATAAGAAAAAAGAGAAACAAGATCTTAAAATGTTAAAAACTTGCAATATTATTTGAATTGAAAGTATCGGTATAAACTCATGATGTACTTTCTTTAAAAAAAAAAAAAATTAGGCTTATTTGTCCACAAATAGGCCTAAAAATGACTAACCTAGTGTCAGTAGGCTTAGCACCTAGATAGTGGTCTCTCAATATCATTTTCAACTAAAAGGAACCAGTGTTTTCTAGAGAAATCTCTGATTCAAAATTTGAGGAAGAATTTTAAGAAAAAAGTTTCTTTGGATCATACCAGAAAGCAAGGAAGCTATGACACACTACCAGGGTAGTGTCAAAAACCAGGAGCTACCTTGAAGAGGCTCCCACTACAAAAGACAGTGCCCCAGGAGGAAGAATAATAACGCAATGGATTGAAACACATCAAATAAGTTAAATGGATTGAAACACATCAAATAAGTTAAATCCATGAGTTTATAATGATACTTTGAAAAAAAAAAAAAAGACTTCATTGGTCACCTTTGAAGGATGTTTGGGAATCGACTCATCTTGAAAACTAATTAATATATGGGGGCGCCTGGGTGGCTCAGCCGTTAAGCATCTGCCTTCGGCTCAGGTCATGATCCCAGGTCCTGGGATCGAGCCCTGCACTGGGTTCCCTGCTCAGCGAGAAGCCTGCTTCTCCCTCACCCACTCCCCCTGCTTGTGTTCCCTCTCTCTACCTCTCTCTGTCAAATAAATAAATAAAATCTTTAAAAAAAATAATTAATATAGGAGAATGATCAGGTATTTATCCTGTCTTTCTTATATAAACTGTACATAAGAGTAACTCTGTAGCCCAATAGTCAATGAGAAAAAATTTGTTTATAAAACATTCCAGCTGAGAAAGGAAGAATGACAGAATTAGAATATCACCATTTCACAAAACTTTAATGAAATTGTCAAACTAAGGGATGATCGTGAATGGCTGCCAAAATTATAAAGAGTGACAACCAGATATTATGTGCCTATAAAGTATTCTTTAAAAAAAAAAATCAAAAAAGGAGACAGAGGAACATGGTAAATAAAACAACAGGGATGCAATCGGCAAAATAAAGACTATGGGAAACTCTATAGAGTAAACATATTACAAGAAAAAAGAGAAGAAAGGGAAGGAGAAATTATATTAAAAGAAACTTAAGAGACATATCAATTGAATGCAATATATGAATCCTGATTTGAAAAGCCAACTATAAAAAAAACTGTGAAATGATCAGAGTAATCTGAACATTAACTGGAGAGTTGATGATATGGAGGAAGTGATAAAGATATGGTGTTTGTATATTTTGAAATAGTTCTTACTTTTTAGAGATATATACAGAAATATTTACAGATGAAATTACGGTGTTTGAGACTTGCTTCAAAGTAACCCAGCCGGATGTGCAATCATAAATGAAACAAAACTAGCTGTGAGTTGATAATTTTTGAAGCTGGATGATAGGTAATGGGTATATGGTGTCCATTATACTATCTTATCTATATTTCTATATAACTGAAATTACCTATAACAAAAAGGTTTTTTTTTTTAAGTTAGTTTGAGTTTGGATAACATGAAGACTGGTTCAAACATGCTTTGTTCTTAATGAGTCATCAAAGATACCAGAATTTTGAGCTTTTAGGTTCTGTGTTCCCTGTAGGTTGTATTCCACTGCAAGCTTTCCATGCTATAGAAAATCTTTAATGAGGATGACAAAAGAAAACAGGAAATGGAGGAAAATACAAACAATCCCGAGTTTTTTCCTCTGATTATCCTATAGAGGTCTAGTTTCTTAAAAAAAAAAAAAAAAAAAAAGAGTAGGGGCTACTGGGTGGCTCGGTTAAGTGTCCAACTCTTGATTTTGGCTCAGGTCATGATCTCAGGGTAATGGGATCGAGCCCCACATTAGGCACTACATTGGGCGTGGCGGCTGCTGCTTGAGATTCTCTCTCTCTCCCTCTGCCTACCCCCACGTTTAACTCACGTGCGTGGGCTCCCTCTCTCTTATTCTCAAAAAAAAAAAAAAAAAAAGAGTAGACAAGTGATCAACCTCGTAAAGAGATGGATGCTTGTTCCACACACTAACTGAAGTTAAGCAGGGTGATAGGCAACAAGGACTACTGCCTTGCATTCACACAGCACTTTAACTTTTCAAAGTTTTTAAATATACATACCACTTACATCATTTGACCTTTTTTTTTTTTTTAAGATCTTATTTATTTGTCAGAGAGAGAGAGAGAGAGCGAGCGCACAAGCAGGGGAAGGGACAGGCAGAGGGAGAAGCAGACTCCCCGCTGAGCAAGGAACCTGATGTGGGACTCAATCCCAGGACCCTGGGATCATGACCTGAGCCAAAGGCAGATGCTTAACCAACTGAGCCGCCCAGGTGTCCCACATCATTTAATCTTAACAACCTTGTAAAATGGACAAGGAAAAAAATTCACTTCCTAGAGGAAACCAACATAAAGAAGTTACAAAATCAGTTAGTGGCAAAATACAAATTTTCTATCCCCATTTCAATGCTTTTTTCACTAAACTGTCTCCTTCTTATTCGACTGTATTTAATTATCCAGTACAGGGGGAAAGGCTGTTCAGATCTCTTATTACCACTGCAGTCATAAATACCTGATAATGTGTGGTTGGTAAAGAAGTTACTAACAATTTGTTGACATTTTGTTGTCCATGCTGGATAGCTCCCAAAAATTTACTTAGCAATTTGGACAGCTCAAAATGCTTTAGGAAACTCAGGAATGAGATTTTTTTTTTTTTTCTATCAAAAGCCACTGATAAGGGAAAAGATATCAAGTTAAGAACTCATAAAAATTTAGTGTGTTTGTGTATAGATGTTTTAGAGGGGACAGAGAGAGAAATAATAAACATACCAGCAAAGATCTTTTCCAACTTAATGACTTACACTTATGTTATCCCATTTATTTAAACATGTCCCAATTTCAATGAAGGTACAGACTAAGAATCTTATACCTACAATGAAGGAACAGCCAACTGACTGACTGGGAGTAATCATATTTGAAATAACCCAGATTCTGTACTTTCTCTCATCTGTGGTATCCTAGCTCACTGCCATATACTATTCTATTCCAGGCACTCATTGTGATTCACCAAATCAGTACAGGAATGAACCCAAGGCAGACGTGAAGCACAGGCCAGCAGAAAGATGCTAGCCCTAAGAAATTATCTTTCAATTCACCGCCCCACAGTGAACACTCAAAAATGTGCTTCAATTGTTTGTTCCAATTACTTGCTCCTGGTAAAAGTTGACAGATACATTCTAAGATCAGAGATAGAGGGTGTCATCAGCAGATTCAAGTGCTTGTAAGGACCCCAAAATGCTTACTTCCATCTAGAAGGATGGAAACTGCTGAGTTTCCATGTCCTTTGCTATTACAGAAACTTTATACTCTCAAACTGTCTGACAATTCTGTCAGTGGCATCATTGTCTTGATATGACAACCACGCAACAAACAACTATCTGCAACATTATTTACTTCAAAGAACTAGAGCTTTCTCTTAGAAAATATTGCCCTCTTTGATGCTCTCCCCAGAATATGTGGAATTTAAGCAGAAGCAACCTTATTGCCAATAAAATATCTAGACTACATAGGCAAATTTGAGAAGTAGGTAGTGATAGCTTACTATGCCATTATTATGAATGTCCCAAGGGCCTACATCTAGGAATGCAAGTTCACTAGGAACAAATATATTATCTTTCTAGTACTTTCTCTTTAAGATCATTTAGAAATGAATTTGGAATAGAATTAACATTTGAAGTTAACCTACTGTGTGCCATACACTGCTAGCTATTTTATAAGTTTAATCCTAACAGCCCTTTGAGGTTTTTTATGTTATTACTGCCTTTTCACAAATGAAGGAACCAAGGCTAAGGGACTTGTTAAGTGTCTTGTTCAAAGTCCAAAGTTACTACAAAGCTGAGACAGAAGTTGAACCCAAATCAGTTCAAATATCTTGATGACTTGCTTCTTACTACCCTATTTGCTTTCTAAAAGACTTATACTGACTTATAATGATACTAAAAACTAAGGTATTCCTACTCCAATTTTTTTTGGTAAGACGATGGTTTTAATACACAGTAAGGACTACTATGTTCAGAACCAAATTAATGTATTAAACCAATACCCATTTTCATATCCTAATTTGATAGTCTATACCAAATCTCTCATTACCAGTTAGACCTTATATAGTCAGAAGAGCAGAAAATGTTTTGTTCAACCTCTATAATATTTTCATATATTTAGAATATGTAAGATGCCCTCCACATTTCAAAATCTATAAATAATAATCTTTCTACAAATTTTCCCAGACACATTTATGTCTGTCTACTTGGAAGTAATGAACCTTTGGGTTTTACCATAAAATGAAGCATTCCAAAACATGTAGGCTTCAATGTGCTGAAAGCACTATAACAACAGATTACAGACTAAACTACAAAATATTCTCTGTATAATTATTATTAGCTCCATTTTACAAGCAAAGAAACTATGGTAAGAAAGTTCACATAATTTACCCAAAGTAATAAAGCTAGAAAGTGGGAGAGCTGGAATTTAAACCAGGTTTGTATAATTCCAAAGCCTATGCTCCCTATTGCCACCATCTGCTGTCTCCTAGTTCCTATCTGGTAAACATATTATCCTTGCCCACAATGTCCTTGTCCCAATTCTAAAACCTCTACAGAAATGCATGCATACTTATTTAAAGCTATGGTTAACTATATTCATTAATTTGTCATAGCTTCTAAAGTAAAATCATTACAAAGTTACCTGAAGAATTACCATTAGAAAAATTCAGGTAAGGCAACACATTTTCATAAAAGTTGGATAGGTTGAGAACAGATAATTTATACAACCAAACCTTTTTTGTTCATCAGGAGTTATCATTCTTAAATTGATGTGATGGTAAAACTAGAAAAATTTTTAAAAATTTTAAGAAAATTCAAATACCATAAACCACCAACCTAAAGGCTGAACAAAGAACTTATTTTACAAGATCACATTACCTTCAATACCTAAGGACTGAACTGTGACTACTATTATATTCTATATCTGAGGTTTTATTATCAGCCTAACAGAAAAAACATAAACATACCGTAACTTGGACAATTTTAAACTTCTGAATGGCTACTATCTCCCATGTTCCAGTGTTTCATATTTCTTTATAAAAGCATATCTAAAAATAGGTCAAGAGTAACCCTCCTCAAACACGAATTCCTCAATCTATTAGAGTTTGAACCTAAATATATAACTTCTTAATGTAGAAGATATAGTTAAAAATAACATTCTTCTGTTTTTTTATCAGACACATTCATTAGATTAGTAAGACAATATAACAATCATCGTCTAAGATATGTCAAATAATAGATCAAGTCTTACCTCCATTGCTAAAGCTGCTGTCTGTTGGTCATAGTGATTCAGAAGATTAGGCATGAAGGTAGTATTATAAGGCAAATCTTGGCACATCCTCAAGGTAATGGGTTCACAAGAAAACAAACTGTGCCCACCTATATGTCCCACAAACATAGTCAAGGGCCAAAAGTAGAAGACAATCCAACTCATAGCCATCCTTCCTGGATCTGAATGAGATTTGGATGATCAGGCCTACTCAATACGTATTTTAGATCTTTATACACCTGCAGGTCTCAGCTTGAAAATATTTCTTCTATATCTTACTGTTAAGTTCTTCAAACAGTTAAATACTCTTTGCACCGTCAGAGGTTTGTTAGCTTGGTCTCACAAAAGGCATTTGTTTTTGGTTTCACAATACGGGAAAATGACATCATCTTGTCTCTTCTTTTCATTTTATTACATAGGGCACATTTGGCCAACATATCAAGTTGATCAACCACATTCCCAAACAACAGATTCCATCTTAGGAGAAGAGCTATTTCTTCCTTTGATTGAAATATCTGAAAAGTATTTTTTTAATGGGAGATATTAGTGATTTCCTCTCAAAATATTGTAGACTTGATATTAAAGTCTTTGATGAGTTCAGTAAAGTTGCAGGATACAAAGTCAATATACAAAAATCAGTTGTGTTTCCGCACACCAACAATGAACTATGAGAAAGAGAAATAAAGAAAGCAATCTTTGATGAGAGACATCATACTGACCTTATAGATAAAATACATGGATATTTCAGAGACATAATATAGTTTCTCTACTTTATCATTTATGCTATAGATATGCTAAAATCCTTAACCAGAATTTAAAGGCAAATTTTCTTCCTTCAATTGTTTATATAACCTATGGTTTAATTTCTTATCTAGAAAGGTGGTTTTCATTTGTCACAAGATATAATTAATCCATTTTGAAAAGTTCTTATGCTGTTGTCCTAAAATTAAATATCTGCCATATTTAGACAAAAAAAAAAACCCAAAATCTTTAAGTATCTGTCATATTTATAACCAAAACTATTGAATTTAAAATTTATTATATGTGTTTTAATCATTAAAAGTGCATTTTTACATTGACTTGGCAGAAGGTATCTGTGAAAACAGTGAAATATAAATAAACTGAAAGATATGAATTCAAGTCCCTTACTAGCTGTGTAAATATAAACATATCATTTAACTTCTCTGAACTCAGAATTTTTCTTCCTGAAAATACTCTCTCTTACAAGGATGATATGTGAGTGAATTATGTGATAATATATGTAAAAATACTTCATAAAATGGCAAAGCAGCATCAAACATTAGGTAATTGTATTACTAAATTACAGTTATACGAGGGTTATCTCCATCAACCAATATTGAATTGGCAAACAGAAGGTTCTAAAAGTACTACCAAGAAATGTTTCCAACATTACACATCATCTTTTTAGATAGTGCAAAAACAGTATCATAGATGTAGAAATATTTGACTAACAAATGTTTTATTGGACAGCCAGGCTGCAGAGAATAAGAAACATCCCTTAAAAAAAAAAAATCANAGCAGGAATAGGAATGATTCCCAATTACAGATTCCACTAAGCTTTAGATTCTTTTGACTTGCCCCTAATTTTGCAGGGGCAAGAATACATACCTTATTTGGGGCTGAGAGGGTGTGGGCAGAATGAAAGGCAGGTCTGGTAGGAAAAAGCAGTACTTTCACTGGCTTAATAATGATGTTAAATTTAATTTCATTTCTTTAAATATACATTGGTTATTTCTGTGTTTATTGTGCAGAGCCTATGTTCAAAAAACATGAGTTCAAGTTCAGAAAGTCTCGGAGATCCAAATTATTAGGACAACTTAAGTACTAAGGCCCATGACAGCTTAGACCTTGAGACCTGGACTTCTTTCACTGAAGCAGGGAAAGAAACTGTTCTTTGTTCACTATCAATGCTTGGGACCTCTGCATCCCAAGCTTTAGTTACTAAGCAGAAAAAACTATTTGGAGAAAATAATGCAGTCCCTGATCTTTCCAACTTCTTCCTCTAGTACATGGTATTGAGTGGTGGAAGGGAAAAGGAAAGCCTATGAATTAGGAATACTAAGAATCAGAATTAGGAATACTAAAGTTATGAGCAATCCCTGCCCCAAAAGATTATTCTCTCTATGCAAATCTCTAAGTCAGAGATCTTTGCGACAGCTTTTTGGCCTGCCATATTTTTTTCCTCCTTCAAGCTGGCCCCAGAAATGTGAGGTCTGGCTATAGAAAACTGGTAGTAAACACAGTCGTTTATATTTAAGCTTAATTACGTGCAACACAGTAACAATTATGCATATCATTAAATACGTGTCAAATAACTACTGACAGCTTTATTTGGTTACCATATTAAACTAACCATGTAAGTTCAGTCTTTGTAGTTTGTTGCTTATGCAGCATGTTCATCTGCTTGCAACTAAAAAAACCCAAAAACCTAAAGAGAACATTGCTCCTTTTTTGAATATATACATAGTAATACCAAGAATTTTTCAAATTTCATTTAGACTATTTTTTTTTTAAGATTTGATTTATTTATTTGACAGAGATAGAGAGCGCACAAGCAGGAGTGGGAGAGGGAGAAGCTGACTTGATCCCAGGGCCCTGAGCCGAAAGCAGATGCTTAACAAACTAAGCTACCCAGGTGCCCCTAGACTAATTTTTCAAACAGGTGTTTCAAATTCATGGTTCAAGGAAGACCAGCACATAAAAGAAGGAATAAGAAATATCTCATTGGGTTTTTAAAACTAGATGACACCCCCTTATATTTCTACCTACTTTATTTTACCTGATTTCCTCTAAATTATTCCTTTAGCCTCATGTACAAATGAAGATTCCCACTGTCTTACAAAAGTTTCCTTTATGTACAACAACACCCAAATTACCATATATCAAAACACTTCTGTAAAATCTATTGGTAGGCTGGAGTAGAATGAAAATCTTAATATTTTAAGAAAGACTGCAGTTTATGATTATTGAAATAAAAAATGAATTCAGAAAGACAAAAAGAAAATAAGACAGTAAAAATCTTAAGACAATTTATATTTCCTCCAAAAAAGATGTTCTCTAATGTGTCAGCTAATGTGTAGCTGATTCATGGATCCCCTTAAAAGTCTAAGAAATCTGAATCTCTGGAGAATAAACTCCATTCTAACAGTCACCTCAGGTACCGTTACAAATGGTCCATAAGTCAGGTTTTGAGAAATGCTATCCTAAAACAGAGTAATTAAAGAGTATAGGTATATTTAAATATAATTACATGCTTAGCAAAAGTAATACCTAAATCAAATTTAAAAAATAAAAGCAGATAAAGAATAACACCTTAAAAAAAAGGGAAAGGACATAAATTTATGAATGAATGACAAATAGCCAACAAACACACGAAAAGATATTTGACTTTACTAATTTAAAAAAATGCAAATACGAGAAAACATTTTTGCCAATCAGACAGGCAGAAATACCAATGAAAGAACACAGTATGGGAGAGGATGAAGAAAAAAAGCACATTTTCAACATTCCAACAATTAGAAATACTACTGTAAACTGGTTGGTATTTTAAAATCAGCTACTTACTCAAAAGCCCTTAAAATGTGCACAATTTGATGGAACGAATCTATTCTACACTTTATTCTAAGTAAACACACAAATACACATGATGCATAACCAAAATATGTGAGAGTAACACTGGTATAAAATAAAAAACTAGAAATAACCTTAAAGTCTACCATTAAGGGATTCATTAAAAAAAAAAAAAAAAACCTATGGTATAACCACATGCTGGAATATTATATAGTCACTAAAAATGATGAGCAAGATTTACTTTCGTGGTAAGCCAATAAATATACAGTAAGTAAAAAATAAAACAATTCTCTAAACAGCATACATATCCCATTTCTGTCAAAAAAATATATGCACAGAATAAAACTATTTCAATTGCTTAAATATATTATAAATGCTCTGAGATTTTATAAAAGAACCTGTGGTACATTATTCTGCGTATGGAATAATTAACTCTGCTAAACGTTCCAATGTGTGCTGACTAGCTAACAAAAATAAATACCAGTTGAATCACTGATTTATTGGCTGCTGATTAAGCAACAAGCCAAGGGACACTCTAATGCTCTACTGCAGGCAGTAAGAAAAGCAAAAAAGTGATGATCAATTTAGTTTGAGTAAAAACTGATTTTCAATATTGGAAAAAAACAGATCACCGATCGGCTGAATCAAATCGTATGCACATTTTAAAAGAACTTTTGATATATACTCCAAATTGCTCTTCAATAACAATGAGACATCGCTTCTAAACAGGATTGTGTGGGTAGCAAAAGTCATTTTTCCTAAGGAAGAGTCATCTGTGGAAAAGCTGTTGAAGTTCCAGACCTGCAGGAAATAGAGAAGATCCTGGACCCAAAGGGGTCCTGCCAAAAAATGGCAACTCATTAAACAAAGGTTAACAGTCATTTTGGCATTCTTACTGATATTATATTGTTCACTATTGTAATCTGCAGTATCTCAAATAAAGGGGCCTGCTGAGTTAACATTACCAAAGCAAACAGCTTCAGGGGCCAGGTTCTATCAAAAAGTGAGTGATATGGCAACAGCTGTTCATGCCCTACTTGTGGGAAAAGAGGCACACTTGCTTCTCCATAGAGCAATGTAAGATACACGGAAAACTGATTAAGTTGCCTGATTATCATTCCATCAGAAAACAAAAGGACTAGATATATCTAATTTTTATAAATGTGTAATATTAGGAATCTGATACTCCCTAATTACCAGTTAAATTGTAAAAGCCCTCAAAATAAAATAATCTGAGTATTTGTCCTGAACAACAGCAATAAAGGGGTAGGAGATTCAATCTTGGAAGGCTGTCTTTCCATGATGGCTGCAAAACCAGACCCAAAGAACTTAGGTGGGAAATGCAGGAGGTGGCAACTGTGAAGAGGAAAGCAGGCTGAATCCTGAAGAAATACTGACAAAGTAAGTCCTGAGGTCAAGAGGGTCCTGAAAAAGATCAGGTTCAGGAATTCTATTCCAATTCATACTTTTTGTACAGAAAATGATCCATTTCATCATTCTCGGTTTAGATTTAATTTTCTTGACACCTTATAAATATAAACAACATTTTGCATTTCCAGTTCAGAAATACTATCCAAAGGCTGCCTCACACACAGTAGCTGCAGTTGGAACTCCTAGGGGCAATATTCTTTGTCTTCTTTCAGTTTTCCAAGAATGTATTGCAAGGATTAGCAATGACTACCTCTAAATAACGAAGTTTCTCCTGTAAGGGAAAGTACTGTATTGTAAGAGAGACAAAATATGAGCATATTCACTGTTTTAAGTGTTACTTTCCTTTTCCTAAAATCCATGTGTCCTCTGGCTTTCTGTTTTGCACATCTTATTATTTAAAAAAATAAATTCATTCTCAAAATTTTGTTTCCTGGTTGCTAAGTTTATATAGCTTCATATTTAATTCATAGGGCCTAGATTCCTATTTATCTCTGAATGAGAATCTCTTTTCTGCTCTATTTCATCTCTCTAGTTTTTAAAGTCCATTTGGGCATCTACATATTACCACAAATAACCCTAATCATCCAATGTGCTCAGTGATGGTAGGGCTTAAAAAAACCAAACAGACAGGAAAAACAACACATCTAGGTTCAAAATTAAAATGAATGGTAGGCATCAAAATACAGTCCATTTTACAAATTAAAAATTACTTTTTTTTTTTTTTTAAAGATTTTATTTATTTATGTGACAGAGAGACAGCCAGCGAGAGAGGGAACACAGCAGGGGGAGTGGGAGAGGAAGAAGCAGGCTCATAGCGGAGGAGCCCGATGTGGGACTCGATCCCGGTACGCTGGGATCACGCCCTGAGCCGAAGGCAGACGCTTTAACGACTGCGCTACCCAGGCGCCCCTACAAATTAAAAATTACTTTTAAGACTAAAGAGAGCAGAAGATCTTTTAAAACTAACCTGAAAACAAAAATGGAAAGTTAATAAGACATCTGGCTGGCCCAGTGGGCGGAGCATGTGACTCTTAATTTTGCGGTTGTGAGTTCGAGCCCCACGCTGGGTGTAGGGATTACTTTAAAAAATAAAATCTTCAAAAAAAAAAAAAAAATGGAAAGTTAAAAGATGGCCAGATTCCGATCGAAAGAAAGAAAGAAAGAAAGAAAGAAAGAAAGAAAGAAAGAAAGAAAGAAATTGGATTGAAATCCCAGTCCAGCTTCCCCTTCCAATTCAGATCTACTCATCAGAAAATCCCCTAATATCAAGCCCGACTTTTTCCCTTAGCATGTTTGTATGGTTTGTATGATTTGACTATAAAATTATTTCAGTGACATAAAATTTAGAAACCAGGATTTTGGTTTTTGGGTTTTTTTTTTTTTTTTAAAGCTCACTAGCCTAGTTATATACTTCAGATCCACCAAAAGTGTCAATGGTTCTCAGCATAATGAAGTGAAAAGCATTTTGATGCAATCATCAGTTAAAACTCCTTCCTAGCCAGTAAAAAGTTGTTACTCTTTTCTCAAATCTATATTGAATAATTTCTTCAACAGACATTTTCCAAATCACTTTTTATTTGCATTATTGCTCTTTTGTGGGCAGCTACAGCTTTAAACAGCCATAGTTCTAGAGTTTTAGGAGTTAAAAAAAAAAAAAACAAAAAAAAAAACATGAGGCCAACATCACTCTCCTCTGTGAAAGGTAAAGATGTAAGAACTGTTTCCTACCACATTTCTTAAAGAAAATAAAGACAACAGAAGCCTAACATCAACAAACTAAAATGCTCAGAATTACTTTTGAGTATACAATCTTATAGTTTCACTAACTAATATGAAATTTAAGATGGGTATAGAAGAGTTTTTCCTGAAGTGGAAAACAGAGGACTTATTATGAGTTAAAAACTCCTTTCTTCTTCCCCAGTGACAAAGCCTTCCACACTGTACTATACAAAGGAAGAATGTGCACTTTATTAAATTCCTCTCAACCTTTCCTACTACAAATATCTCAATCATGGAACTCCCAAGAAAAATCTACCTCAATGTTGAAAGCACAAAACAAAGCTCAAAAGAATATAGTAGCTAAGATGGGGAAAAGAATGAAAGGGACCAACAGTCATTTCTTCTACATTAATGAGACACTTAAAGATTTAGGAGAGGCAGAGAGTAGTAAGTGGATGAGATTTTTTTAAAAATTGTAAGAAAGAGAAGGTAGGATGGTAGGTTTTATTATTTACTTATTCTCCTGATAGTTTCAAAACATTTGGGGGGTAGAGGAGGAATATGTTATTTCACTAAATAAAAGGCAAGAGGGTAAGAGAAGGGGTGCGTCTTAATTTATATTTTATTTTCAGCTCCATCCCTTCAAGCCCACCCGTTAAGCTTTCACGCCTCTTTCCTACTTTCCCTAACTCTGAATCTTTTTATCCGTATGCTGTGGCTTGGTAATTCCTGTAAATGCCCCCCCCCCCATTTTTTTTTCCTGGAGGAAAAAGATAGTATTGATTTGCTTAAAAGTATGGACGGGAAGCATTATCTTGCTTAATAACAGAACTAAGGATTTATCTATTCCTTAGACTGTCAGCACACCAATGAAGACTCAAAGAAGGCTGAAGAGGGAGGTAACATCCCTCATGTCAGTCAGGTCTTTGTTTCCCTGCTCTTGCGGTACTGGCTTTGCAAAGTAACCCAATTCCCGTAAATAAACATTACAGTCTATCAAAACTACTTTTATAAGATAAGATTTTGTTTGGATACTTTTATACGGCACTCATTTTTATAGCTGTTGGTCTGCTCTGCTGCTACATCTGCCCAAATTCAGAAGGGAATCAAAATTTAAAACTTTATTTTAATTTTGGGCAAAAAATTGGACCTCTTTTATTGGGTAGATATTTTTCAACTTCAAATTTACCCCATACCTAAATTAATGGCATGCGCTTTTGTTCTTAAAAAGAAGAAGAAGAAAAAAAAAAAGCCCTCTTTCTCCTACAGAGGCGGCACCTAACTCCAAGACTCCTGAGATTTAACGAGCTTTCTGGGAAGATATTAAAATGTCTTGAAATGTTTTTACAGCACCCTTATTTGAGAGGCCATCTATTAATTACCCAGCAGTACCCTCACGGCAAATACACATTAGCATAAAAGAGGGCAGCTGGGGCAAGCATTTGGGAGAGAGTGCAGACTTTGGAAACTGATGGGATGGAGGGGACAACTTTTAGGCACTGGAAATAAGAGGTTGGCCAAATGCTAAAACAACATCTAGGCAAGGGGCAGTTCTAACGTGGGTCTCGGGGCCGGCCCCAAGGGCCCGGGGCGCCGGAGCTCTAGATGCATTGTCCTCCCCCTTCCCCCCTCCCGGCCGCCGCCGCCGCGTCCTCCACCCACGCTCCGGCAAGCGGGGAGCGCCACGCGTCCCCGCGGCGCCAACCCAGGGAGTGGGCGCCCACCCCAGACACCCTCCACCGCCTAGGGTTTGGGCCGGGGGTGGCGAAGAGGGAGCCGCGGTCCACACTCGCACAGGTTGCCCAACGCGGGCTTAGGATGCAGAGGGTTAATAATCTCCCGGGCATCTGCTCACCTCAGCCCGCACCCCAAACTCGGCTCCTCCGCACCCCTTCGGCCCGCCGTGGAGCCCAAGGAACCCCCTCCGACACACCGCCACAGCCAGGCGCCGAAGGCTTTTGTTTTGGCCGCGACTAGAATAACGATCCTTGAGGAGGAGGTGCCGGAGCTGCTGGTGGCTCCTCAGCACAGGGTTAGGCAAAGGAGCGGGCAGCCGCGGCGGCACCTCCTCATTCCCCACACTGCCCGCGCCCTTTTCCAGCAAAGCCGGACCGGGAGCCGCACGCCTCGTCGCTCACCTCACACCTCGGGGCCGGGCTCCAAGGGGGCTGCAGCGCCGGCCCGGAGCGGCCGCGGGTCCCTCAGGTAAACGGAGCCACTGAGGACCAACAGCGCGCGCCGCCTCGGAACGAACGCGAGCTTTCGGGAGCGCCGGGGCGCGCGGCTCGGGGAGCGAGCGCGGCCGCGCGCGCACGCACGACGCAGGCGCGCTGCGCACACTCGGCCGAACGCTCCCATTTTGAGCCCAGCTGCGACGTCCGGCTCCCTACCTCAGGCTTGGGTGACGCCTTTTGTTGACCTGCACCGGCGGAGGTCTTTCAAACTCTGGAAACGTTTTTCTTAAATGCACTCAGCCCTCTTTGCAAAGCCGTCCCTGCCCTGCTGAGCAAGCGCGGCGACTCTTATCACCCAAGCCCGGGATGCTATTATTGGAAGACCGCCAAAACCTGTTCTGAGAACGAGTGTCCTGACCTAGGGACCCGGGGATTGGAGGTGTCAAGAGTAGGGTTACAGATGTTGAGGGTGGCACTGGGTGCAGATAGGAGTAGGCATCTGGCCTGTTGAGAGCTTCACGCTTAAACAACAGAGCAGACTGGATACCTGCCTGGGAACAGTTTATATCCGTGTGGCCAACACCTTAGTGCACAGGTGGATTCCCACATCTTTTTCTCCGTAGAAAATGTATCCCCTCTTTTCTTCCACATAAACCAGTTCTGAGCTGAAAGAGTTCTTAAAGATCATCTAAACCCAATCTCTCATTTTTCAGACGAGGAAAAGAACGCTCAGAAAGGTTAAATGACTTACCCAGAGTCACACAGCTTTTTAATGGGAGTCTGTAGTCATTCAAAGCCAAGGCTGTTTTTTTCTACTACACTGTTTTACCTACCTTTCTTTCTCTTCCTTTTTCTCACTTTGCAAGCTAGACGTCACAGGCATCATTTTGTTCTGTTGATAGCACATGGGTCTCAAAGTAATACGGATCCTGCGGCACAACAATGTGAATATACTTGCCACTACTCAACTGTACACTCTAACAATGGTTAAGATGGTAAGGTTTATGTTATGTGTATTTTACCACAATTTTTAAAAGGTACTCAATAAGTGTTAAATAAATAATGAGTATCGAGCTTAGTAATAAATATAGTTTAACATCAGATGGTGAGCATGGGGAAAAAGCATAATAAATGAGATCTGAAGTGACATTTCAATTTTCTTAATAAATACTTGAGCAGTAACAGCTTTTTTTTTTTAAAGTAATACCGATCCTTCTGCTGATTCTAAGCAAGTCAGTGTGTCCTCTTGTGCCGACACTGCCTTTTCAGAGGGTGAGTGAGGAGGCAAATAGTGTATGTGAAAATCTGTGTGTGCTTGCTTTATGTATTTCTAGATCCCTTGTATCTGCAGAATCTCTGAAGATGTGTAGCTAATGTATTTTTATGCAATTTACACAGCATCCCATGAAAACTGTCAGGCATAGGACATATAGCTCACATGGGAAGGTGGGAGCGATTTAGAAATTATCACTGCATGTATCGACATGATTAAATCTCAGAAATATAACATTGAAAAAAGCAAACTACAAGATATGTAAATCATGGTATCTCTTTAAAAACACCTAGCTATATTGTTTATGCTTATCTACAAAAAACATGAAAATGGACAAGTAGGCTACATACCAATTTCATAGATAGTGGTTACCTCTGGACAGGGAGGGGAATGAGATCTGGAAAGTATACAAAAGGGGCTTTGACAATCACACACATGAAACAAAAATGTTAATATTTTTTTTTAATTTGGTGGGGATACAGGGGTGTTTCTTACGTAGTCTCTAAATTTTTCTTTATGTTTGAAGTAATGTTGAAATATTTCAGACTTCAGTGAGCTGGTGTGCTCACTATGAACATAGCCTGACTTGTGTCATTCAGATCAGAGGGGAAGGGAGCGTCTGCAGTTAGACGGATGTGGTACTGGGCAAGTGGATGCCCAGAGGGTGCTGGTTGAGAGGACAGTCGACAGGGATCTTATTTTCAGGCATAAAATTATGCAAATTCAACAGGGATAAAGTGAGATGGTTTCTTTTATCCCATCTCTCTTTCATTCCATGTTGTAACCACCAATAGAAAGTCTTTAATGAGTGGGAACTTCACAGAGAGACTCAGCATGTTGTTAAAACTGGTCTCTTTCTGGATGAACCCGTTTTGAAACCATAAATGTTAACTGGTAATATTGTACATGGTAATTTAGTATTGCATCGACTACCTCCCCCAGACCCCTACCCCCCACGAAAAGCTTTGTTTATTCATTTACACACAACTTGATCATGTGGAAAAACCACTAGGCTGGAATTCAGACAACCTAGGTTCTAATTTCAGTTTGGCCACTTACAGATCCTGTGTTAACTCAAGGAAAGCAACAATCTCTATGAGCTTCACTCTTCTTGTTCAAGTTGAAGGTATACAAATGCTGCCTATTTCCAAACTAGGAAACAATACAAACATAGGTTTACATTTATTTAAGTTGGAGGAGAGCATATTCTTATCTATTTTAGGAAGCATAAAATAGTGAAGGTTTTGGGGGGGTTGTTTTGTCTTTTTGTTGTTGTTACCTGCTGCCCATAGGAACTGCTTTATATTTACCAAAGTAGCTCCGTCTGGGATTTTGAATTTTTGGTTGTTCTCCACGTGTTTACAGTTCTATCACAACAGTTATCACTGCGGGCTTTATATTAGTTATTTACACATTGCATTTTCCAGTCTTTCTCATTAGATCTTTTTTATCCTTGTATTCTCGGTCTGCCCCTTATTCCATGGTGGGTGCTTAAGAAATTTAATTAAATTAGACTGGACTGTAAAATTTTCCAAATTTGGAGTTATTCTTATTAAGCCATGCCATCTGCTGGTTCCCTGGTGTATCTGTCAGTCAGCCTGAAATCCTGTTGAAATTCATGTCGAAGCATTTGTGAGTTTGTGTGTTGGGCAATTTTCCCACGTCCTTCCACTTCCTGCTGCAGGTGCTATTCTTTCATTGAACCAGCGGCGAGTTCTTTTTCCTCCTACCCTCTTTTACCTGTTGGCCACTCCTAAAACCCGGAAAAGTGGAGTTTACATTTCGGAGCCCCGGAATGACCAGAGAACTATAATTGGGCATGCTCAGTAGGTTGCCCTCAGTTGGAACACAAATATGTCTTGAGTGCCTATCAATGCTGCTTGTGTCAGGATTGGACACATCTTTCTCCCAGCCTTATTTTGGGAGATTGCAGCCCTCCTACTCTCTTGGTGCTCGGGCTTTTTAATTTTATCCGTGTGCCCAATTTTGGAGCCAGCCTTCGCGAATCTCTTGACCAATCAAGAGACCACACATTGTTGCCTAAGAGACCCCGGATGCCAGCGAAAGGATTTATAGGTGGTGATTGGATTCTGGAAGAAAGGGTAGGGGCTGGTCAAAGAAAAGGCTGCCATGGCAACACCAGCGCTTGAGGCTTGAAGAGGGAGGTGAGCTGAAAGAGGTGAGAGCAGTGGGCAGTGCATGAAAAGGATGGGGAGTCTTTTCAGAGCTCCACTCTGAGATCCTCGTGGGCCTCTCAAAACCTTGTTAGTCCTCCTGGGGATTACATTTTGCTCCGTATCAACTGCAGTTCAAGTGCTAGATGCTTCATACTTAGGAAATTAACAACAGTTTGTTATTTCTAAGCCTATGAAAAACTAGCTCTTTGTCTTTGGTTTAGTTTTTGCTTTGTTTCTAACTAGTTGAGTATAAGATGAATTCGTATTTAAATCTAACCATACCTTGTTTCCTGATAATTTCCTGATATCATTTCCTTCTCTGATAATACTGCAATGCACAATGTGTGTTGGCAGAGAAACTCAATCCTATTTTGCTCTGTAAATTCCAAATAAAAACCTGATAATCCTGAGTTTAACTGCAGTGCTCAATTCATGATGTTCTGAGTTTTATCCTACATTTCTGTTAGTTTTAATCTTTAAACTGCTTCTTCTCCTCTATTGTATTCATTAATTCAGTTGATTTAACAAATATTTGAGCACCAATTACGTAGAACTGGGATTAGGATTCACGTGAGCAATGTAAGAAAACCACATGAGGAAGGAAGCATCGGAGTTCTGTACTGGTTGTTTTGTACCAAAGTTCAGTGTGTCTGGGCAGACAGTGCATGAAGGGAGAGAGAGGAGGAGGAGGCTGAAAAGGTAGAGTGAGGTAAATTCATAGTGGACCTAGACTTCCATACTAAGGAGTCTGGTTATGCTGTAGCCATCAGAGAGCCTCTGAAGATTTTTGAGCTGAAAAGTGACACAATCAACTGGTCTTTTTTTTTTTTAAGATTTTATTTATTTATTAAAGAGAGAGAGAAAGCAAGCGAGCACAAGCAGGGAGAGCAGCAGGATGAGGGAAAGGGAGAAGCAGACTCCTTGCTGCACAGAGAGCCCAACATGGGGCTCCATTCCAGGACCCTGGAATCAGCCGAAGGCAGAGGCTTAACCCACTGAGCCACCCAGGTGTCCCTCAACCGGTCTTTTAAAAAATATTTCCCTTAGTAGAATGGTGGTTACCAGAGGCTCGGGGGTGGGGGAAACGGGGAGACATTGATCCAAGGGTATAAACTTTCAATTATAAGTTGAAAAAGTTCTGGAGATCTAATGTCCAGCATGGTGACTTTAATTAATAATAATATGTTTTATACTTGAAAACTACTAAGAGAGTAGTTCTCAAGTGTTCTCAACACACACACACAAATGGTAACTATGGGAGGTGATGGATGGGTTAAATACTTTGATTGTAATCATTTCATGGTGTATACATACATCAAAACATCAAGTTGTACACCTTAAATATATACATTTTTTTGTAAAATCAAAAACCCTCTCTCACAGTAGACTGCATGCTCTATTAAAGCAGAGACTCTTATCTTTGTACCCCTAACACAGGACTAATAGGTCCTTAGTAAAGTCAAATAATGGTTGCAGTGTGAAGAATGGCTCAGAAAATGGGATTGGAGATTTGTGACCACTGAAACTTTACCAGAGGACCCATCCTTGCTGTTGAACATGGAACTAGAACCATACATTGAGCATTAGGACCAAAGACCCTCTTTCTTCCTTTTCATTCAAAGAAAAATTAACAATCAACATACAAAGACAGCCATTAAGGTGGAAAGAGGTCACACAAAAAACAGCAAGCTTATATGTGGAAGGAGAGGAAGACAACTTGCTTTGTCTTGTTGACAGAGTGGGGACAGTTATTTCTTGTGTATGTTATATAAAAATGTCTATCTTTGTAATCGTCCTGAGTGTTTATGCTGTGAACGTGTGTGTGCATGCAGATCTATCTGTACACTGCCCATCTTCTGGAGTGGAAGGAGGAGGAAAAAAACCACAAAAGGATAATGGCAAAAGCAAGGGCAGGACAACCCCATTTGAATGCTTCATCAGGACTGTATTACCAAGAGGGCTGTTTCTCCTGGCCAGCCCCATCTTCTGAAAACCAAGTTGATTGAAGAAAGGCTAATTCAAATAATTTCTAACTGTTAGGAGTCAGGAAAAAGAAAACAGCCAGTGCAGGGCCTTAGGGAAGCCCAAGAGAGGCTACTTTGTCTGAATTCAGAAATTGTGCCTAGCTTGTTTTCTCTATAAACTGGAAAGTTCTCAGCTTACAGCAGGAGTTTCTCACCTGGGGTAAGCAAAATTTTATGTTCATGTGCATTTTTCTAGGGAAAGGATTCATAGCTTTCATCATGTTCTCAAAGAGTTTTATGGACCTCAAAAAAAAAAAGATTAAAAACAACAACTGGCTTAAAGAGAAGAAAGGTCGAACATAAATAAGAACAATACAAAACAAAAAGATATGTGATTTTTAACTGAGCAGATCTAGGCTCAGAGACCATGCTTTGTATCTATAATTTGCCCACTCATACATACTTTTATAGCTGCCAATTAATAATACTGTAATGAAATAATTTCTTATACCTTTTTGCAATTTGGCTAAACATGTGTGACTCAGATAATTAGGTGTTAGAGGTTGGGAAGAAAGTGAGTGCTGATGGGAGTCCTCTTTATACCAGTGGTTTGGTGGCAGTAGGCAACTGCCAAGAAGGAATTGTGTAATGATGCCCCTGTGGTTTTCAAACATTGGCTTTATCTTCAGCTATAACTCAAACCTGAGAGAGAATATTACCTGTCAAGGGAGAGCCTCAAAGATTTCAGATCTAGCTTTTTGGGGAATCCCATATCAGCCAAAAGTAATTTTTTTTAATTGTCCAATCTTTGCTGCTATAGAGTAATTTTTGGAGTTCATAGATCAGGCAAGCAAGGCCTGGCTCTCTCAGTCACCACTACCACCTTCTGATATGAAACCCACTTTCAGAGAGGAAGGAAGGCAGAAGCAAGCAGAAACTCTGAGGATGCAATATTGAAACTATCGTCAATCTGCTTTAAATATTTTCCACCTTAAAATATTTTGCTATGGCCCTCTAATAGGTTTTTTTTAAGAGTTTATTTAATTATTTGAGAGAGAGAGAGCATGAGCGGAGAGAGGGGTAGAGGGAGAGGGAGAAGCAGACTCCCTACTGAGCAGGGAGCCCGACACTGGGCTTGATCCCAGAACCCTGAAATCATGACCTGAGCCGAAGGCAGATGCTCAACCAACTGAGCCACCCAGGCGCCCACCTCTGATAGGTTTTGAGGCACTCTGTAAAGTTCTAAGAAAGGTTGCAGGAAAGTTACTAGTTACTGAGACTGTCCATTTGTCAGGCACTCTGCTGGACCCATTTTCTCCAATCTTTGAAACAGTGATTGAAGGTAGATGCAGATAGATTAAATGCTCAGATAGACCGAATAATTTGCAAAATGTTATACAGTTAGTAAGTTTTAGAGCCAGGATCAAACCTGTGTAATGTGAACAGTTATGTAATTTTTTAAATGTAAGCAAATGTAATACTTGCAATATAAGTAAATAAGCAGAAAGAAGAAATCTATCCCAAGGCTATGAGGTGGCTCACAAAAAATGGGTAAGAAAGGACAAGGGTCTTCTGAGGGGTAAGGCAGCAGGAGCAACCTAACAGATCATCAATGCTATTGTGAACAACCACCTCAGCTGTCAAGTTAGGATGAGCCAGTGTCGGTCCAACTGGCCTAGCTTGGTCTCATGATCAGTTCTTGGCTGGAGAAGGGCAGGCCACCTTGATTAACCAACCCAGCAGATTCTAAACAATGAAGGGAAAGTAATTCTTCATGGAAATTAAAGTGTTTTAATCAAATGAACGTAGACCTATACTGGGCACCTAAAAACAGGACATTTCCCCCAGTAAACCCAAATCTGCCCATCTCTAAAGGCTCGGCTTTGTCCATTACACCATTCTACTTCTTAAATATGGTATCAAGCTAGAACCCTTGTTACTTAGATATCACAAAGAGGGGAGGAAGAAAGACCCAAGAGACCAGAATGGAGTGCTTTATATTGCACTATGATTTTATAAATTAAAATACTTCTTTCTGGCCAGTAGGGTATGTTCTTAGCTAGGAGTGATTTAAACAGACCTGATCTGATTTCTAGTTCCACAACCTACTGTCTGTGTAAACTTAGGCAGGGTGTGCAACATCAATGGGCCTCGTTTTCTTCATCTATAAAATGAGCTAAAACCTACCACCTCACCACATTGTTGTAAGCTTTAATTGAGCATGTTTATAAAGTGCCTGACCTATAAAATGCTCCCAGTAAATGTTCTTCCCCCCCCAATTCTCTCTCTCAATGTACTAAAAGATAGTATGGTATTAGTATTTTTAGTATTCTGAAGATCATGTGATTTATTTCTTCTGATAGGTATGGTTTTTCTTTTGGAAGGATATTCCGTTATTTCATGATGGCATTTGCACCTCCAAAAAGCATAGATGGTCCCAAAATGCAGACAAAGATGAGTACCTGGACACCTCTAAACCATCAGCTTTTGAATGACCGGGTAAGTGACCAGAGCTATTGTATAGTCTGTGAGGAGTTCCCAGAAAAAGATTTTCTTGCTAGAGTTGCAGTTACTGAATAATGCTGCATATTTAACCAAATAAAATGAATAAATCTCCATTGATTGCTCGCGTTACTCAGCTTCTCCTGAGAAGTTTATTTCCCACCTGCATTCTGGGAAAGCACTAACAGAACACACCAAGGGACTGTAGAGGTGGCAAGCTGGGTATCATGCCAGGTGTGATTGGCCAGCCTTGGGGGATTTCTATTCCTGCTTCAGCTGGGGGCAGAATATACCAGCAGGTCAGTGAGCTCCGATTATCAATACCTATTATAGGGACCGCACTAGTTGCCAGTGAAAAACAATCAACATCAGTAAGACTGACTTCATTATCTTGCTCCTACATACCAGTTCCTTCTCCTGGTAAAAGGCATCACTTTACACCAAGTCACTCAAGCCAGAAATCATCCTTCTTCCTGCCAGCTCTGGGTTGGTTTTCCCCAATTTACAGGCTAATAATGTAGCCTGTTACTTATGGCATAGAAGACACTACCGTTTCATAGGAAAACACAAGATTCTTGGGTCAGAGACAAAAATCTTCGTTACTCACAGTGCAGCAAGCAGCAGGAGCGTCATGTTTGCACTGGTTCTCTTTGCCCACCTTGTCCCACAAGAGTGCTCCAGAAGGCCTAGAAAAATACTACACACACCACAGGTTTGCATCACAACTGAGGAACAGTGAGCCCAGGGAATCCTTAGCTTTTATAGTAAGCAGTAAGAGCCTGCTCTTGGTCCCAAAGGGAGATAGTACCTCATTACTCAAGGTTGTCTTGCTCCAAACGTACCTTGGAGAAATGGCCCAAGGAAAGAGCAATGAAGACCTGGCATTAAGTATTCCAAGACATTTAGGAGTGGGAGAGGAAGGCCCTGGGAGATGTGTCTACCAGCACCCTGTCACTTCCACACCCAATTCATTTTCAAGTTCTAGAAGTCTTCCTCTTCATCTGGGCCCCTTTCCTTCATTCATCTATATGCCTCCAGCTTCACTTTGTTGATTCACACCCTCATCACCCTTTGCCTGATGCACTGCTATAACCCCTAACTGGTTTCACTGCCTCTATCCCTACCAGTCCATCTTCTATCCTGGTCCCAGAGTGATTTTTCTAAAATACCAAACTAAAAAAAGAAAAATAAATAGAATTAAAAAATAAAGTAAAATACCAAGCTAATCCTTTCATGTGAAACTGATAACAGACTCTGCTCCAAAGAGTAAATTCCAAACCCCTACACCTAGCACTGGGGACGTTTTGTAAGTCGACCTCAGCCAACCTTTTAGTTCCAAGGCCTGTCACTGCTTCCTCCCACCTAAGTGGCCTCCAGACAACCCATGCTCTCTCATGCCTCTGCTCCTTTGCTCCCCTTGTTGCCTCCCCTAAGAGCTAACTCAAAGGTCGTTTTCTCTGGAAAGCCTCTTCCTGCTTGCTTCTCTTTGCTCTCATTCCTGTGTACCCACTTTCCCACTCGACTGTAATGTGTTAAAAGTTGAGATTCTGTCTTTGCTCTCTGTATTTCCAGTGCCTGATAGAGTTCTTGAGGCACAAAAGCTGGAGTCAGAGTTCAGCCATCCTCCCTGGGACCTCCTTCACTGATGCTCCTCTTCTAGTCCCTACATCCCTCCTACCTTAGTCTGGATTTGACCCTTTGCCTCTACACCAAACAGATATGCTAATCACCCTGGCAAAAAAAAAAGAGAGAGAGAGAGAGAGCATCAGTCCTGACCCCTCCTGTTCAGTTCTTTCCTGTTCTATTCCTCTGATGTGAAACAGGAGCGATCTGGGGAGAGAGAGAGAGCAGCCAGTGTAGCAATCCAATAGTGAGAAATAAAAGGGAGAGAGACTGAAAGGAAAAAGATAAAAGAAGTGAGGAAAGAAGAATGAGACAGAATAAGAGGAGGGACCAGGAGAAACAAAAGGCAAGGCAGAGAATGAGAGACAGGAATCTGGCCTTCATCTGGCCCGGAACACAGGCCAGACTATTGAAAGCCCTTTATATTCAGCTCAACAACTGTTTATTGAGCACCTGTTTGTAAATATTCTTGGCACTCCAACAGTTTATATAACAGCTTCTCTGCTTTCCCCCCACCCCCTAAAAAAACTTCGGGGTTTAGTTTTGAAATCTGTTTTCTCCTAGAATTGTGAAGGCTTTATACATATGCGAAAAAGTGACTTGAATTGAAATGCATATTTGTTGGATGCCTTGATTTCAGAGATCTTCTTTGAAAAATTAGAAGTCTTGATCGATTTAGCAGCTATGGAGAAGAAAAGTATCTTAATTGCCTGATTGCCCGTTGCAGGTTGGTTTACTAGAGAAGCAGACTCTGAGATTAGCATGTAGGGTATTGATTGTGGAGGGCCCTCTGGATCAGCACCAGGGAAAGGAAGAGAAAGGAGGGGAGGCGGGTGAGGGGAGAAGAGGAGGGGAAGGGAGGCCTGGCCCTGGAGCCATCAGCCTTTGTTCTTCCACACCGGGGCGCTTGGCTGGCTTAGCTGGTGAAGCATCTGACTCTTGATCTCGTGAGTTTGAGCCCCACATTGGGTGTAGAGATTGCATACATACATACATTAAAAATACACTTCAACATTGACCATTCAGTAGATCCTAGCTGCCCTATAAAGGGCCTGCCCTTGAGCAAAGCAGTGCTCTGAAGTTCATGGCTGACGGCCAGCAGCGCACCCAGCAGGTAAGCGAATAAATCCTGGGCAGGGCATCACAGCCAGAATTACATTGTCTTCTCTTGGTTTTTTAATAGCTTTTGTCTCGAAATGATAAGTTCTAGAGATAATATTTATTTTGTTCTTTAGACCTCTCATTTTTTAAAAAGATTGATTTGTTTGGGGGGGTGGGGACAGAGAGAGAGGGAGAGAGGGAATCTTAAGCAGGCTCCCTGCTGAGCAAGGAAGCCCCACCCAGGGCGTGATCCCACAACCCCAAGATCATGACAGGAGCCAAAAATTCAGAGTCAGATGTTTTTAACCGACTGAGCCACCCAGGTGCTCCTAGACCTCTCATTTTTTATCAAAAGTTATTTTGTGGTTTAGTTAGGTTCCAGTTTGGAGTAAAATTATTTTTTTAAATCTGTGCATGTGTATATGCATGTGTATCTATGTATAATGTACATAGATACACATTAAATTTATATATGGGTATATCAAACTATTTTTTTTAAGTAATCTCTTCACCCAATGTGAGGCTGAAACTCACAACCCCGAGATCAAGACTTACATGCTCTGATGACTGAGCCAGCCAGGCGCCCCAATACGAAACTATTAATAGTGGTTTCCCCCCAAGAGTTGGATGGCACTGGGGGAGGTGGTCCTGTAAAAAGAAAGCTTTCATTTTTTTGCTTTACATACTGCCATAAAATTTCTACAATTCCAAATTTTAAAACAATCTAAAAACAATATAAATAAAAGTAAAGAGAGAACAGTAACTCTGGGAATTGAAAATTCTGGTTCCAGATCACTGATGACTACCTGTATGACTTGAAGAAGTCACTTACTTTCTCTGGGCCTTACCATCCTCCTTTATAAAATGAGTATGTTGGATCAGATTACCTCAGAGGTTGCTTCCAGATCTAACATTCTGACTGTAAAAGGTATTAAAAATAGACTCCAAAGATACAGCTGGTCAGAAGGTGTCCACACAATAATTTCAAGGGTTTTTCTCTACTTCTAAATAGGGCATGTGTCACCAAAGATTGGTGTAATTTTGAGGTCCTGTTTTGTTTTTGTTTTTTTTTAAGATTTTTTAAAAAATTTATTTATTTGACGGAGAGAGGCAGCGAGAGAGGGAACACAAGCAGGAGGAGTGGGGGAGGGAGAAGCAGACCTCCCACTGAGCAGGGAGCCCGATGCGGGGCTCCATGCGGGGCTCGATCCCAGATCCCTGGGATCATGACCTGAGCCGAAGCCAGACACTTAACGACTGAGCCACCCAGGCCCCCCATCATCTAGTGTGTTAATTGAAAGTAACCAGCATTTCTTTTTCAAGATGTAGTACATGGATTAAGAAGTTGTGGTCCATATATACAATGGAATATTACTCAGCAATCAGAAAGAATGAGTTCTCAACATTTGCTACAACATGGACGGCACTGGAGGAGATAATGCTTAGTGAAATAAGTCAAGCAGAGAAAGACAACTATCATATGATTTCTCTCATCTATGGAACATAAGAACTAGAATGATCAGTAGGGGAAGAAAGGGATAAAGAAAGGGGGGGTAATCAGAAGGGGGAATGAAACATGAGAGACTATGGACTATGAGAAACAAACTGAGGGCTACAGAGGGGAGGGGGGTGGGGGAATGGGATAGACCGGTGATGGGTAGTAAGGAGGGCACATATTGCATGGTGCACTGGGTGTTATACACAACTAATGAATCATCGAGCCTTACATCGAAAACCGGGGATGTACTGTATGGTGACTAACATAATATAATAAAAAATCATTATTAAAAAAAAAAAAGATGTAGTACAGTACATGTTAAAAGGTGTTCTGAGAAAAAACACCTCGTTGCCATTAATCAGTCATAATTTAGGAGCCCCTAAATGTCTCACTCCTACACTGTAATGATGTCACATGGTGAAATGTAACTGTGCTGTCAACAGACTAAAATAACAACCGTAGGATTCTGACTCAACAGCAGGCTCCAAGTAAACTGTGATATAAACAAACTGCAGTGCTCCGTGAGGAAAGAAGATCCATTTTAATATTTCTATTTTGAATCAATACTTTGTTTTCCAGCTCTTTAAGATGACAAACCTAATTGCAAATCTTTGGAATGGAGACTTGCTCCAAACCAGAGAATATAAGATTGATTGAGGCCCTCACAAATAATGCATCCCCAATTCTCTTTCTTGCCAGGGTAGCGGCAGAACCAGATCTGAGCTGTCTAGTGGTTTTCCTCTTCCCCCCTCACTCCCACCAGTTTCTACTTGGGTCTAGATGCCTTTGGAAGAACTGGATTTGCTTGGACCTGCTTAGACTTGGTCATTGGCCCTTGAAAGACCATTATTTTAGGGATGCCTGGTGGCTTAGTCAGTTAAGCGTTTGACTCTTGATTTTGGCTCAGGTCATTGTCTCAGAGCTGTGAGATTGAGCCCCACATTGGGCTCTGCACTGGGCACGAAGCCTGCTTAAGATTCTCTCTCTCCCTCTGCCTCTGCCCCTCCCCACCCTCTAAAAAAAAAGACTACTGTTTCCTGAGTAACACTCCCCACCTCCCACCCTATTCCTTTCCCACTTCCTTCTCGCTGACCATCCTCCCCTCTTCAAGTCAATGCCCCTTTGTTTCCAGTGCCCCAGATTGTCACTGGGAACCATGATGGTCATCTCATCCTCCTTTTGAAAAGAGCTTGTGGTCTTGGGACCTAACATTTTCTTCTCCCCCCAGCAGTTACTGCAAATGTAGGGCTGCAAGTCAGGATAGGGAAGACCACGGTTCCAGTGAGGAACCCAGTACAGAGTTGAGCTGAACAGACAGCCTAGAACCAGTGATTTTTAAAAATTTATAAATGTAAGACTTTGAGCCTCTGCTTGTCCTTTCCAATAAGGAAATTGAAAAGACCTCAGCAATTCCTTTTAGCTCTAAAATTCTATGACTTTGGAAGCTTTTTTGTTGTTGTTCAATCAGTAGGTGTTTGTTGAGGGCCTGCCTTGCAACCTAGACAGATTATAGAGAAAGTGGTTATAATCCACATGGGAAGATGTAATGACCAGAGACAACGAGAGAGCCATAGCAAACCCTATAAAGCCCATGTGGTGTGTGGGTTATAAGTGGAATATGAGTTGGGAGGAGCTAGATCCCCTGGGCATCTGAGAAGTGCTGGTGCTGGTGACTTGAATGGACCAACAGATGATTGATAGGCTTTGGTTAGATAGAGGGCAAGAGTTTGAGAAATATCTGAATCCACATTTTTTTAAAAAGATTTTATTTATTCGACAGAGATAGAGACAGCCAGCGAGAGAGGGAACACAACTAGGGGGAGTGGGAGAGGAAGAAGCAGGCTCCTAGTGGAGGAGCCTGATGTGGGGCTCGATCCCATAACGCCGGGATCACGCCCTGAGCCAAAGGCAGACGCTTAACTGCTATGCTACCCAGGCGCCCCTGAATCCACATTTTTAAATCTTCTATAGGTTCTCTTCTATTTTCATCCAGAAATCCCAAGTTTATCTGTTGCCATTATTTGAGGGTCCCAGTAGCCCAGGTGAGGGTTAATAGGGGGCAGGGGAGAAGGGCATCCTTTTTCTTCTTCTCTAATGTGAGAAAAACGTCTACCTGTAATGTCAGAGATTCTCTGGCCAGGAACAAAACTGACATTTCACTGGCCTTGAACCTGTTGTTGAACCAATTATTTCAATCCCCATTTTGTACGCCCTTTCAAACTAGAGTTTGAGAGTCTAAAAAAAGAAGGAAAGCATTATCTGTTAGAAGCATAAAACCAGCTCCTTCTCCGCCTCCACTAAAAGGGAAGAAATGGGCCTTAGCTACTCTCCAAGTGGAAACATTCTTACAGCACCGGAGAATTTAGGCAGTGCTAAGAGGAAGGGAAAAACATCAATCCCAATTTTGAAAGCTGACAGCGGGGCTGAGTGTGGGAGTGAGAGAGACATTCACATCTGTTCATGACTCTCCCTTGCTTCCTCTCTCCATAACTCCCTCCTCCGCCAAACATTCTCACATCAGTCTCCTTTCCTCATTCATTCAAATACACATATGACTGGTGCTCACAAAAACACCTCTACACTGATATATAAATCCACTCACATCGTACCAATACATCCATAAAGCTATTCCTTATCACAACCAATTCATTCAGTCCAGCAAACACAAGTACGCGTACTATGCTGCGTACTCTGCAGTAGAGATGTAAACACGAATAAGACATGGTGTCTGAGTAACTCGTGTATAATAACAAACCCATCCAGCTAAACACTGAGTTGTAAGCCCAGAGGTAGACGTACACAAATTTCTAATCCTACAAACATATCAGTGCATGTCCACGCCGAAATATAAAAACAGAGCTACTCATTCATGAATTTCACAGGTTCTCATACTATTGATATTTGGGGGAGGATCTCCATTTTCCTGTTTTTCCTTTGTCCGTTTTTTCATCTCCTTTCCAATTCTAAAATTGACGTCACTCTACAATTCCATTCTTTTCTTATTTCTTGCCTTTAAAAAAAATTACTTTTTCTTTGAGATGAATTATTCCACATGGAGAAACTGAGAAAAACGATAACTGTCTCCAAGTTAAAAATAAGTAAAGTACCCTCTCAGGAATGAAATCTGTCTTTTTCTACTCAGTTGGTATATGAAAAGACTGTCAATTTTTATTTATTGATACTTTAATGATATCTTATAATGGGTATTTTGAGCCATGAAATATAAAATCATTCCATTCTTTTTATTTATTGTAGGTATTTGAAGAAAGAAGAGCTCTGCTTGGAAAATGGGTAACCATTTAAAATAAAGTTACTTCTCTATTATGTTATGTCACATTATCATAGACCCCAAAGAATTCAGTTTGAACATAAAGTAATAAGTGATCACTCATTGCCTGAGAAATTTGACTGGTACTCTCTGTACGTACCCATTAGGGTGGTATACTCACAAAGTAGGGTTTATAAAGGCGAGTTGGATCTGAGACGACAGCTTGGTAGCCAGCACAGTTCATCCATTGGGTACTTAGCATCCATCTACACCCTTCTACTTATGCTCAAATTTCCGAAGGAAAACTGTAACAACTTTATGCTTTTATTTAACAAGACACAACTATCCTCTACACAACTGAAAACATCCGCACCCTTTTCTCAAAGGAGACATAGAGTCCCAGTGATCGTTGTCCTTCCCTGGGTCATGATCAGTCTCTGAGCAATGTTGGCTACTCATCAAATTCCTCTATGGGCCCACCTGTCTCTACCACCCAAGAGAATTGAAGACATACAGTCTTGCAAAAATATGTACATGAATGTTAATAGCAGCATTATTCGTAATAGTCAAAAAGTGTAAACACCCAAATATCCATCAACTGATAAAAGGATAAACACAATGTGGTCTATCCATACAATGGAATATTATTCAGCCTCAAAAAAGAAGGAAGCTCTGATACAAGATACAGTATGGATGAACTCTGAAGGCAGTATGCTAAGTGAAATAAGCCAGACAGAAAAGGACAACTATTGTATGATTCCATTTATATGAGGTACCTAGAGTAGTCAAATTCATAGAGACAGAAAGTAGAATAGAAATTACCAAGGGGTGTGGAATTATTATTTAACATGTACAGAGTTTCAGTTTGGGAGGATGAGAAAGTTCTGGAGGTGGATGGGGGTGATGGCTGTACAACAGTGTGAATGTACTTAATGCCTTTGAACTGTACGCTTAAAAATGGTTAAAATGGTAAATTTTATGTTATATATATATTTTAAAATTTTTTTAAAGGTAAGAAAATTTTAAAAGGAAAGAGAAAGAAATAAAGTACTGATACATGCTATAACATGGATGAACCTTAAAAATAATATGCTAAGTGAGGGGCGCCTAGGTGGCTCAGGTCAATGTCTCAGGGTCCTGGGATGGAGCCCCACGTTGGGCTCCCTGCTCTGCGGGGAGTCTGCTTTTCCCTCTCCCTGTGCCTCTGCCCCTCCCCCTGCTTGTATGCTTTCTCTCTCCATCTCTCTCAAAAAAATAAAGAGAATCTTAAAAAATATATATGCTAAATGAAAGAAACCAAACACTGAGGCTGCATATCATATGATCCCATTTATATGAAATGTCCAGAATAGGCAAATCCATAGAGACACAAAATAGATTAGTGCTTTCCAGGGGCTGGGGGATTGATGGTAATGGGTATAGGGTTTCTTCTGGGGGATAACAAAAATGTTCTGGAATTAGATAGCAGTGATGGCTACACAACCTTGTGATTATTTTAAAAACCACCGAATTGTACACTTAAAATGCCAAATTTTATGGCATGTGAACTATATCTTAGTTTAAAAAATAAATCAGGATTACTTTAAAAAAAACTATACTTAGATTTCTTAACTCTTGTTAGGTGTAATCAACTTGAAATATCCCATTTTTAAAGCATACAGTCAACGCTTTTTCCTAAAGGGAACATCTCTGACCTGGAAGATAACAGTGGGTGGGACGCCCTTTCCTATGAGTTACTGAAACTCATTTCCTGAGTGTCTTAGAGAAGTTTGGGCTGCTGTAAACAAAATACACAGACCGGGTGGCTTATAAACAACAGAAATTATTTCTCATAGTTCCAGAGGCTGGGAAGTCCGAGATCAAGGCAAGGGCAGATTTGGTGTCTGGCAAGATCCCACTTTCTGGCTTATAGATGGGCATCTTTTTACTTTTTACCTCACGTGGCAGGAGGGGAGAGGGAGCTCTCTGGGGTCTCTTTTATAAGGACACTAATCTCATTCATGAAAGCTTTACCCTGGTGCCCTGGTGACCTAATCCTCTCCCAAAACCCCCAGTACCATCACCTTGTGGGTTAGGTTTCAACGTATGAATTTTGGGGGGATACAAACGTTCAGGCCATTGCACTAAGATTAACGTAAAATACTATTTCTTAATGTTCTTGGTTGTCTTAGTTGGTCACCGATTCTTTTTTGTATTGGTCTACAAGCTCCAGTCTAGGATATTTGTTAACCTAAGTAAATTTTTTAAAAATTATATACATAGTATATCTGGAAGGATGCACAAGAAAAGGGTTTCCCCCAGGGAGAACTGTGACTCTAGGACAGGGTGGAAGGGACTCCTTTAGCTGAATAGCCTTTTGTACCTTTTGACTTTTTTAATCATGTGACTATATTACCTATTCAAAATAATAATAAAATTTTATAAAGTAAGTATGATAAAAATTAAGAAATGAAAAATACTAAAAATTTAAAATCTAGCTGAGTTTTTCTCATATCCTATTTACATTTTTAAAACTAACTTTATACCTGTTACCAACAACTTAAAATGAGACTTTTTTAGAACGACTATTTTTACACAATTATTCCACATACTATCAGTGGAAATCCCTTAATTAATGTAGCCAAGGCTAGTGTTCAGCCAGTATTTGGTGTGACCAACTTTTCATTCGTTGGTGGCATTACCAGTTGTTAAGTATTTTTGATATCACCCTGTCAAAATTCAAGGTCTTCGCACTTTTTAAAAGATCTTGTTTATTCTTTTCTTTTACCATAGCTAATAGAAATATATTTGCGAAGATCACTAATTATCTCTCTTCTCCAAAAGATTAATTTACAGGGGGAAGACATGGTTCTATATCTTGCTCCTTACACAGTCCTCGACACTATCAGGCATTTAATAAATGCTTTCTAAATGAATAAATGATACTGGTTTTTCTCTTTTGTCCCACAATAAACTTAATCCTCAAATTCACTATATCGTGTGGTTATCTATATACCTGCACACTAGCCACATGAATTGTTTGAGGGGCATATTTCCAATTTGCCTTATTTAATTTCCTCTCTCCATTTTAGTTTTTATTATTTTTTATTTGTTTTTTTAAAAGATTTTATTTATTCATTTGACAGAGAGCGCATGAGCACAAGCAGGGGGAGTGGCAGGCAGAGGGAGAGGAAGAAGCAGGTTCCCAGCTGAGCAGACAGCCGGACCAGGGGTTGGGATCCCAGGACCTCTGGGATCATGACCCAAACTGAAGGCAGACGCTCAACTGACTGAGCCACCCAGGCGTCCCGGCATTTTGGTTTTTAGGTTTTTTTGTTTATGTTTCAGGAACACCATAAGAGGTTGATAACATAAGAAATACATTTCCACGAAAAGAAAGGAAAAATAAATATACATTTTTTTTTTTTTTTACTTAGCATTGCTTGGACTATTCAATGTAGAGATCAATTATCAGTTTAAAGCTCAATCTAGTATTAGAAGTACAGTCAATTTTTAAAATAATCTGGACATTGTGAATAAGATGTAAGATGAAACCTATCCAATGATAGACAATCCAAAAGATATTTGGCCATAGAATGTCATTTTTGTTTATACATTAGCACGTGGTCTTATCTAATAATGGTCTGTACAGTAACAAACAAAATAATTAAGAGAAACTGAAAAACTCCTCTCCTTTCCTGTTCCACGCTACTGGTTAATCCCTTATCTCTTAAATCTTCTTTGCCCTTCAATACTTGTTAGAAAAGACAATTACCTCCTAAGAAAAACAGCTCCCAGAAAGTAACGGCAAAAATATTTTAGTTGGGGGCTCCTGGGTGGCACAGTGGTTAAGCGTCTGCCTTCGACTCAGGGTGTGATCCCGGCATTATGGGATCGAGCCCCACATCAGTCTCCTCCGCTATGAGCCTGCTTCTTCCTCTCCCACTCCCCCTACTTGTGTTCCCTCTCTCGCTGGCTGTCTCTATCTCTGTCAAATAAATAAATAAAATCTTTAAAAAAAAAAAAAAAGAAATATTTTAGTTGAAAAGAAAGCATCTCAAACTTTTTCTCACCTTTTATGTTGTTAACAGAAATAATAGTGGGGGCACCTGGCTGGCTCCCTTGGTAGAGCATGCAACTCTTGACCTCAGGGTTGTGGGTTCAAGCCCCACACTGGGTACAGAGATTACTTAAAAATAAAAAGGAAAAAAAAATAAGAATAATAGTGTTACAAAGAGTTTGAAAAAAGTAGGGGGCATTACTTTTAATTTGCTGGCAACAACCATAATCAGAGCTAAAATTCAAAAGAGAAGGAAGAGAAAATATTTTGCAAGTTGCATGATAGGTAAAGATTAATATCTAGGATTATAAAGAGTTCCTACAAATCAAGCAGAAAAATACAAACACCCCCCATGGAATAATGAGCTAATAGAAGAATGAGAAATATACAAGAGTACATAAATGGCCAATAAACATATAAAATATGATCTGTTTCACTAAAATTAGAGAAATACAAATTACAGCAATGAGATTCCCAACTTCTCCTTTTGCCTATGTGACAAAAATTGAGGGGCTAAACACTATCCAATGTAAGTAAGGATTTTGAACCTGTAACTCCACTTCTATTTATCTGTACTAGAGAAATATTCACACAGGACATGAAAAGGCATGTTTCAGAATATTGCAGTTGGGATTTTTTTTTTTTCTTTTCTGTTCTTTTTTTTTTTGTATTATAAATGCTGTCAGTAGTAAATTGAGTAAATATATTGCGGTATAGCCACAATGAAGGAATGAATGAGAAAATGAATATGCAGTGAATGAATGAGAAAACAATATGCTCTGGGTTCATTACATATTAGGTCATTTATGGCTGTATTTTGTTTTTTAAACTGCTGCACTGTATCGTATAGGATGCGTATATTTATTTAACTGTTTCCTTATTGATGGCTCTATGTGTATGCAAACGCATGGAAATGCATAACATTAAATTGTGCGTGTGGTTATTTCTGGAGAATGGAATGAGATTGGATGGGAAGGAACAGTTACAAAGGATTTTCATGTTTAATTGTATATGTACCATTTTGAAACTTTTAAATAATAATGTGTTCACACTTTAATGTGAAAGTCAGTTTTTGATAATAGGACTCAGAAATTCAACCAGAGAGGACCCGGTGGCTCAGTCGGTTAAGTGTCTGCATTTGGCTCAGGTCACCATCCCCCATGTCAGGCTCTCTGTTCTGCCCCTCCCCCCACTCATTCTCTCAATCTCTCTCTCTCTTTCTCTCTCTCTCTCTCAAATAAATAAATAAAATCTTTAAAAAAAAAAAGAAACTCAACCAGATTGAGATAAATAACCAATAAGCAAACAATAACAAGCCTTCCTCTTCATCTTGTCCCTCACTCGCTGTGAACTTTTCCTTGCCAGTCAGTGTGAAATGACTGGAACCCGAAGGCTCTAGCAACTGTCCTCACTTCCCGCATCTGCAATAAGAATCCTTGGAACAACTACTCCAAACATAGGATTTTCACAATTCTATTGGGTCCAGAAAGCCCAGTAAAAAGGCATTAAAATAATTATAAAATATAATCATATCATAATTGTGATATAACATAGCATAATACAATTGATATAACATAATACTTTTTTAAAAAGGAACTAACTGTAAAGGGAAGTACCGTAGGAGATACCAGGATGGGAGAATGGTCCTAGCTACTCCCTAAATCTCACATACTGGACCCTTGGCTATTATGTTACGGGTATTTTTATTTGAGAGGTGATGGGAGAGACGTAGATTATCAAATTCCTGGACAGTTAACTGTTCCATGGATTATTGACTTTTTGGATTACTCCTAGCACCTTTTAAATTCCAAAGGGATTTTCCCCAACTGTGAAGCATTCTTCTGAGTCATCAACCCACCTTCAATTGATAGGAGTTCAAGGAATGCAAATTCATTTTCTATTAGCCTAAACAAACACAATTAGAAAGGAAAAATCCCTTGAGGCAAAGAACACCTATCAAAGCCAGATATAAATTACCTTTTGACCATGGTAATCAGGGAAATAAATGAGAAACCAATGTAATTATCTTTTTAATCTCTAGAGGAAAATGTTTTAATGTTTTCTTTTATAGATTTCTTCAGCATTTTATAATCCTAGGGTTCTTTTATATTCATTCTAAATCACTGTTCTTCAACCTGAGCTCATTCTCTTTTTGTGGGCAGCAATGAAAGTAGATGAGCTAACCTCAGTCATTCTAAATGTACTTCCCATCCTTGCCAACGCACAGACATGATAATCTTATGCTCTTTAATTTAATTGTTTGCATATATATTCTTTTCACACTGATTTAACCCACATACTTATTATTCTTAACATCGCTTTGATATTTTATGATAGCTACCATGTCTACAATGAGGTGTGCACCTTGTTAAGAATTTTATGCATAAATTATTTTATTTAATCCTCACAGCAACCCTACAATTTAGATATAATTATTCTTAATGTATAAATGAGGAAATTGAGAGGTTGTTAATAGTGGAGCTGGAATGTAGTGATTTATTTCTAAGGAGTATTAGAAATAATAGGATACTGTAAGTGAGACTTCCAATGGCATCATTCCCAAACCCACCATCAATCTGTAATGCCATACTTTCTCTTGTCATGTTGAGATATTACAGTTTGCATAGCTGATCCCCTGTGGTTAGGCATTTTTGGTTATTTCTGATTTCTTGCAGTGATAATAATATCACATGAAAATTTTTTTTGTAACCATAATTGTCCTGAGTCTCATGTAACTCAGCTTCTACAGAACCACAGAGCACTGCCTAAAAGTAATTTTAAAATGAATTCCAATTTTCACTTCACGTTTCAAAGAAAAATCACAGCAGAACCAGTTTAAAACGCTTGACAAGGGGTGCCTGGGTGACTCAGCCGTTGGGCGTCTGCCTTCAGCTCAGGTCATGATCCCGGGGTCCTGGGATCGAGCCCTACATGGGCTCCCTGCTTGACGGGAAGCCTGCTTCTCCCTCTTCCACTCCCCTTGCTTGTGTTACCTCTCTTGCTGTCTCTCTCTGTCAAATAAATAAATAAAATCTTAAAAAACAAATAAATAAAACTCTTGACAATACTTCTCAGGTCTCCCTTTGTTAAACCACAGAAATTCAACTGAGTAATTTAAAAGATCACATTGACTCTATTGAGCAATTTGTGAATCAGGTAGCATCCTGTCTAGCAAATAGGAGCTCCATTGAGCTACAGAAAAGGAAAGGTTTTGAAAGGTAGAGAGGGAGCCTAACAATGGAAATTATTAGCAAAGAACGCATTGTTTTAGGTAAGATTGCTTTCCTAAGGGGAATGGAAGTGGTCTGTTGGTAAATTTCCTAGTGCTGACCAGGAAATTTCATGTTGACTGGCTAAAGGTTATATTCCTGGGGGATAGATAATATTACAATTAGGTTAGTATTAAATCTTGGTTTGCTGACATGGGTCCCTTAACATAAGTGACTCCATTTTGTACTGTGGTTTTCTTTTTAATACCTTCCTTCATTCCTCAGTTCTCTCACAGTCTCTAATTGCTGTCGAGGCAATGACATTCTGAACCCCCAAGCTCCCAACAAGCCAAAACCTAACTGCTTTTCTCTCTCTTGACACTTCCCGCTTGGCTCTTCATTTTATAAATCAGTGTGGTTTCTCTGGCATGGTTCTTTCCTTGGTCCCAGTCATTCTGGTCTGGCTTCTCTCTTTATTCTAATAATCCATCCCAAAAGGAAAGAAACCCCCCATTGTGAAAGCTGGAAATATGAATTGTGCAGAAATAAGAGAGGAGAAATCAGGGAATACTTGCACATGAATAGATTTTATTCAATTATTTGTTAAAGTTTGGGGTTTTTTCTTCCCTGCTGCAAGCCCACTATCAAGGCCCCTACCTGTTATGTCTTTCCACAATGTCAGGATTCCAAACTCAATGACACGTCACTGGGCATTACACGTCACACAAAACAGAGAAGCTATAACAAGGGGCAAGAAGTTAAAGAATCAAATGTGAGGTCAGTCCCTGAGTGCACAGTTGAGGTGAGGCCTCGGTCCAGTCTAGGTCAGCTCTCAGCTCATACTACTTATTATGTTCAAGCAGTGGGGAATCTGTGTGATGTTTAAGGTCAACCAGGCAAGGCCTTTGGTCGGTACGGTCAGAAGTGGAAGGGTCAGTATCTGCGGTCTGACAATTTGCTGCAGAAATCCTCTGTTTAAAGGAGTTGTATCAGTCTCGTGCCTTTGCAGGCCTCTCCTGTATCTAGTGATTATCAGCACTTGGTCTTTCCAGGTTCCCGTGGCCTTAGTGATTATCAGCCCTTAGTACTGCCAGTCTGTGCTGGTTTGGGTGGTATCTGGTCTTAGATGCAACATCCTTGGCTGCTTACCTCACTACTTGACATGAGTGACTCCATCTTGCTCTCTATGTTTCCTCTTGAATTATAGTTTCCAAACTGAGATTCCTGAGTCATGAAATAGATCTATAATAGTTCTGATCAAGAAGTATTCTTGCCGATTAAAAAAAAATACATCATATGACTATAACGAAGTTGACTCGTCATGCTTTATATGCCTTTTTAGGTAGTCAGTGTATTTTATGATTACAACTAAAGTTCCTTATAAAATTCTCACCAGCTTATGACAACCATAGAAAATTTATATATGTTAAATTCAATAGTATACAAAATACATGTCGCCCCAAACTTTCCTATTTCTCTTCTCTAAAATGGGCTAAGGAAAAAAAGAGAGGTTTAGACCTCCGGTGAGTGGCTCATTCAATTGGCAGGTGTTCCTGTAAGAGCCTTTCTTTTGGTTTTGGCCAGCCCTCGAATTCTTATCTTTGATCAGTCATTGATCTTGGGACTGATTCAGGGTTGTCTCTGGGAAAAATAGTGAAGTAACCAAAGCTTTTGTTTGGCATGCCCCAGATTACTCTGGTATCTACTTCCTGTCTCTGGCGCTCTTTTTTTCCCTCAGGTCTTCCTATTGACATTTTCTCTCCAATCAATCATTTACACATTAGTGGGACTTTAGCCCTTCTCAGGGATATTTGCATAGTATGCCTTATCTTCAGTTGTGAATGCAAAGCTTTGTTTCTGGTCCTGGAGTTTGGCATTTACGAGCTAATACAGAAACTCTGGCCAGAGAGGGGCTGCCCAGGTGCCTTCTCTTCAAAGTATATATATATACATTTGTAAAGATTTTATTGATTTGTTTGACAGAGAGAGAGTGAGAGAGCACAAGCAGGAGGAGCAGCAGGAGAGGGAGAAGCAGGCTCCCTGCCAAGCAGGGAGCCCACCGCGGAACTCAATCCCAGGACCCTGGGATCATGACCTGAGCCAAAGGCAGACACCTAACCGACTGAGCCACCCAGGCACCCCTGAAATTATATTCTTAAGTATATAATGTCTCAGTTTATGAATATGGCCAGTTCCCAACTTAATGTCCTTATGTAACTACAAGTTCTGAGGTCAAATGCACTGTTATGTACACACTCAGGTCTTGCACATGCTCATATGTATAAATGTGAGAAAGGACAGGTAAGTGGCAAAACATAAAATTTTTTAATTAGGGGAAGATATACACGCTATTCATTAGAAATAAAATATTAAACTCAATTCTATGCTATTCTTATCCCTTCCTCTAATAAATCTCTGGTAACAGGCTAAACCTGCAGGGTTTTTTTTTTTTTTCACCTTTCTTTTTTTCCAGTTTGACAAATGGACAGACTCTCAACGGAGAAGAATCTTGACAGGCCTGTTAGAACGTTGCTCCCTGTCACAGCAAAAGTTCTGCTGTCGAAAGCTTCAAGAAAAAATTCCAGCAGAAGCTCTGGATTTTACTACCAAGCTTCCAAGGGTGTTATCTTTATACATCTTTTCTTTCCTGGACCCCCGAAGTCTTTGTCGTTGTGCACAGGTAAAGGCAAAGAATCAGTACACAACATTTTGTAGTGATAGCCTAGAAAATGCTAAACTGAGAAAAAAAAAGCACATGTGCAAAACCAAGAAATAGATGAGATGTTTAAATCGTTTAAATTAACCCCCGCCTTCTTTGTGCCTCTGTATTTACTACTCAAAAGTAGATGTAAAATGATGTAGGACATCATTAGTGTCCACAGAATAGTATTTGCTCGTTGGGAGACAAACATATATATGAAATGGTTCATCGGCAGAACAGTCTCATACTGCATAGCATACAACTAGAAAACAATTCTAAATTGTATAGTGTAGGCTATTCATAAACAGAAAAGCTCAAAATAAGGTACTAGTGGGGTATGTACAAAGAGTACAAGACTAAAAGAGTTCTGGGGGTGCCTGGGTGGCTCAGTTGGTTAAGTGTCTGCCTTCGGCTCAGGTCCTGATCCCAAGGTCCTGGGATGGAGCCCCACAGGGGAGCCTCCCTCTCCCTCTGCCCCTGTTCATATACTCTCTCTTTCGCTTACTGTGTCTCTCAAATAAATAAATAAAATCTTAAAAAAAAAAAAAAAAGACTAAAAGTTCAGAGTGAGTAGACTCACTTCCAGTGGCCTTGGAAAAGGGGCTGACTGTTGTTTTCCTACAAGTCAGTCCACGGTCTATTAAAGTATACTTCCATTACTTACAAGATAAAGCTGGTAGCCATTTTGTTGAGAATTTTCGTAGAGTCTGGTTAACACCGGAAATTACTTGTTACCACATGTTCACAGTGGTGTAACAGAATTTTAGTCTTTAAAATTAAGAAAATGAAGGCAGTAAGAAAGAAGAGTTAATAAATGGTGTTGGGACAATTGGGCAGCTGTCTGAAAAAAAATTCTAGTAAGATAAAAGATTGGTATGAAATCAAAGGAAACCATTAAAGTACTCAAAGAAAACAGGAAAGGAAGCCTTTTTGAGTATTCTTTAATACCCAGAAGCCTTAAAAGAAAATATACAATTTAGGGGCACCTAGGTGGCTCAGTCGCTTAAGCATCTGCCTTTGGCTCAGGTCATGATCTCAGGGCCCTGGGATCGAGCCCCACATTGGGCTCCCTGTTCAGCAGGGAGTCTGCTTCTCCCTCTCCTTCTGCCTCTGCTCCTCCCCCGATAGTTCTCTCTCTCTCAAATAAATAAATAAAATCTTAAAAAAAAGAAAGAAAGAAGGAAAGAAGGAAAGAAGGAAAGAAAGAAAGAAAGAAAGAAAGAAAGAAAGAAAGAAAGAAAGGTTCCCTTTGATCCAGCAGTCCCACTTCTTGGAGTGCTTCAATATGCAAAAACAGTCTGTATAAGAATATTGCAACATTGTTTGTAATAGCCAAAGTTTGGAAGCAATGGAAATGTCCCCCATTAGGGGACTGGTTAAATAAATTGCAACAATCTTTAAGATCTATCATCAGTGAAAAAAAGCAAAGGTGCAGAACTGTCCTACCACTTTCGAAAGAAAAAATAATATATGCATATTTATTAATGTAGGCCTAGAATGTTCCTCGAATGACACACAGGAGCTGTAACAGTGGTTATATCCAGTGAGGGAAAGGAGTGACCAGGGGATGGGAATGAGAGAGAGACTTTCTTTTACCACATGTCCCTTTGGATCTTTAAGTTTAGTACTAATGTACATATATTACTTATTCCAAAAATGAAACATTCCTTAAAAGAGCATAGCATTCTAAATGTCCAATAATAAGAGACTGTCATTTAGCCATATGATAAATTATTGTGTGGCCATTAGAAAACATGTTTTCAAAGAAGCTTATAATGTGTGAAATGAAGAAAGCACAATTTAAAATTGTATATAATTTCCCAATTTTGTTTCATACATGCTTACAAAAAAGATAGAAAAGAACTCTGTCAGGTTGTTAATAAAGGTCATCTCTGATTGATGGGGTTATGGGTATTGTTTTTCTTAAAACTTCTTGGAATTTTCCAAGTTTTGCACAACGAGAATGTTATCATTGGAGGGAAATGTTGTTTGAAATCACTAATCCTATCATATATGTGTATCATATGTCAGTCTTGCAAGATCTCAGCCTTACATTTGTTCCCAGTCCTGCTTGTGAGGAAGACACAGGCATTTGTTCTTCAGCTAGATTTAAACAATAATGTCATTGCACTAAAATGAGCTTTGAACTGTTTAAAAAGATGGGGGTGCTGATAATTTTGAAAGCTCCTACCTCCCCTTCAACTGTCCTCATTCCTCTCCACCTTAAAACAAAAAACACCAAAAAGCAAAAAACAAAACATACAAAAACCTTATCTACCCTGGGGGAATCAAAACAACTTAATACCCAGGTCAAAACAAGATGTAAGGAAAATGAGGAAAAGAGGGAGAATTGAGAAACTTTTCTCCTCATCCCCTCCGTGTGAAACCTCACCTCTCCACTGAATCTGAGTTAATTAACCATATGGGGATTAAAGGTGATGTTGTTTCATTTCTGTGTTGAACAAAGTAGATGTGATTTCTGTTCCTGCCTGCCGGGCTCTGTCAGATTCTCTACCCCTTTTCGTCCTTCCAGCTCCTGAACCTGTTTTTTCTTGTAATTGTACCCTTCCCTCTCCTGTACGTCTCCTCTTCAGCACAGAAAACATAATGGAACTCAGCACTTGGTAGGACCAGATAAATGGATGTATATTACAGTGTTCTGCCCTTTCTTCTTTCCTTTTTTTTTTTGTGTGTGTGCTCAGATATTATTAATGATTTAATTAGTGTTGAAAAAGAAACCAGTTTTCCAAGGATGAAATTTGCGTTGGAAGTTTAGATGCCATCTTTGCAGCTCTTATAGCGAAGACACAGAACCCCTAGTCTGAGCTTTGTATAGGAACTTGACCCTAGTTTTCAGCAAGACTTGTTCATAATCTGGAGTAAGTTATTGTAAACACTGCTGCACATAGTAGGGTCACCTCCATCATTTGCTGGATGTGTGAGATTGACCATGATGCCGTGGGAATGGGATGTACAGAGCAAATAGTGTACGCTCTCGGAATCTTCAAGGCTATCTAGGACACACCGTGTGATATCAGTAATTGCTTTCTGTTTATAAAATTTCTATGTAGTTAAATCATAAGAATGGAGGGAAAATGGAAGCATACCAAAAAATGAGTAAACGGTATGCAGATCTGAGTTTCCATAACCCTCATATAACTTTCATATCAATGCCTAGGAAGTTCCAAAGTATATCTGAGCCTCAGTCCCCCCATTTACAACAGGAGAGTAATAATGACACGTGTCTCCCTAGGGTGGGATGGTTAATACGTATTAGTTGACTCGGAATCTAAGTGTGGTTTGACATTTAAAGAAAATCCTTCTGCCTGCGTAGGGAACACTTCAGGTAGGTAACTTTTTAAGCTTCGATTTGAAGGAAAAGAACAAAAAAGTTATCTCACGTCCAGGGTGACAGCTGAAGACCTAGAGAAAATAGGCATGCAGACTGAGTAGGGTTGTTTTGTTTTTTTTTTTTTTTTTCTTTCCAATTGTTTTTGCAGGTGAGCTGGCACTGGAAGAGCTTAACCGAGCTGGATCAGCTCTGGATGCTCAAATGTTTACGATTTAACTGGTACATCAATTTCTCTCCAACTCCCTTTGAGCAGGGAATATGGAAGAAGCACTACATTCAAATGGTAAAAGAACTTCATGTTACCAAGCCTAAGGTAAATCAAAAAGCAACGCACATACAGATATCAGCTATTTAGGAATATGGGGGGGAGGGGAATGGGGGAAAGAGGTGATGGGGACTAAGGAGGGCACTTGTGGTGAGCACCGGGTGATGTAAGGAAGTGTTGGATCACTAAATTGTACACCTGAAACTAGTATCATGCTGTATGCTAACTGGAATTTAAATAAAATTTTTTAAAAAATAGGAATTCTAGAACTAAGACTAAACCATCAAACTTGAAGTTGGGAAGGGGAATAGGAGTATACTAAAGTTCTTTTTAATCTAGAAACTAGGCAGTGTAAGCAAAGGAAATACACGATTATTTCAAAATTCTCCTTTTCGGAGAACACGATAGCCTTTCTCAAGACATCCATGTTAGCCGAGAACCCTCATCAGACACTCCTAAACCAGCAGTTCCCCAGCAGGTGAGGACTGGAGCTCCTCCTTCTGTTCAGAGCCCTGGATTTCCATATCTCCGACGCACATGCCAGGCAATTCCGACACTGGGACCCCGTGTATGCTGTGCAGTAGTTGCTATCAGTGGGTCATCAAATTCTACTTTACTAATTCAAATTGTCTGGTTCTACCTGCTGAGCTAAAGTTTATTTCTATATCATTTATAAAGAAAAGTCTTCCAATAAATCCTTAATTTTGGAAGGGAATAATGAGTACACTAATGTTCTTTTTCATCTAGAAACTAGCAATGTAAAGCATTTACATATAATGATAAAAAGTAAATAATGCAAGAATAATTTTTCTAGTTGTTTTCTCTGCATTATAACCAATGTTTATGTTCATTCCTATAGTCACAGTTAATGAGATAACTCATGGGAAAATTTTATGAGCCTTTTCTTTATGGTGTGATCTATACACATGCAGAGCTGTGTGTCGTTTTGTACGATAGATGAGTTCCTGAAAAATTATGTGTAAATTAAAAATTTTTAATGATTTTTAAAACCACAGGGGTATCATATTCTATGAAAAAATTGCAGTGAATCCTTTTAAAATTGAAGAATCCTTTTGAGAGATGAATAGTCAATCCCTAACTTGTTCATTTAGGTTTAGTTTTATTGTTTTAAAGTAGAATCCATCTACATTTAGTATAGTAATAAACTATACATAATTAATATTGTTACCATTGCAATGATAAAACTAGCCTTTCAGATTTCAGTAATTGGTGTACTCCATGAGGAATTCTTTTAAAAAGAAATGTTTAAACTGCGGTGATGGAAAACGTTATTTTAAAAATTACCATAGCTATGATTTCTTTTTTTGAGATTTGATAAGGCTTTTCTTGACTCTCATTTTCAGTTAGGGACAGGGAATGGCATTCACTAGCTGAAGCTTGGGCCATTCTGGGACAGGGACCAACTTGTAGAAGGAAAAGAAGTTTTGAGTATTATATATATATAACTGACTTGAAAACTTTGTCTTCAGCTGTAATTCTTTTCTATAAAATATGTATAACTATATTTAAAAACGATGAATCGTTCTGTTGCAAGAAAATTGCCACCTCTTTGCTTAGTATTAAATTTCTTTAGGAACACTTTGTTATACTAAACTTTAGTTTTTCTGTTTTAAATATAGACCTAAGGGGCTTCTGGGTGGCTCAGCTGTTAAGTGTCTGCCTTTGGCTCAGGTCATGATTCCAGGGTCCTGGGATCGAGCCCCGCATCAGGCTTCCTGCTCGGCGGGAAGCCTGCTTCTCCCTCTCACACTCCCCTTGCTTGTGTTCCCTCTCTCACTGTCTCTCTCTGTCAAATAAATAAATAAAATATTAAAAAAAAAAAAAAGTATCTGCCTTTGGTTTAGGTCATGATCCCAGGGTCCTGGAATTGAACCCCACATTGGTCTCCCGGCTCAGCGGGGAGCCTGCTTCTCCCTCTGCCTCTTCCCTCTGCTTGTGCTCTCTCTCTCTCATATAAATAAATAAAATCTTTAAAAATAAATAAATAAATATAGACCTAAGTCAGAAAGACTAAAGAGTCATGTGACTAAGGTTAATAAAAGTCATGTGACTAAAGTTAAAAACTCAGCTGTCAGCACTGTACATACTTGAGTAATTTGGTTAATGCCGTGTGAGGTTGCTCCAGTGATGGGAACATAGGCAGCCACTGGATTAAACCATAATTTACCTTCACTCAAGCACCTGCCCTATCTCCCTTTCCCTCAATACCCTATACCTGGCATGTGCTCCAGCAGAGCTTTTGAAAGCATTTTATGAGCAAATGGTTGTGGTTAATATTGGTTTCCCCAAGCTTAAAACGAGAGGACTGGACTAGAATGATCTTTATAACTGTCTGTCAGGCTATGCTATGTACTGCAAACAGCATAATTTCAAAAAGACTTCATCTAGAAAAAGAAGAGTAAGTTGAACCCAAAGTAGATAGAAGGAAGAAATAATAAAGAGCTAAGATCAATGAAATTAGAACAAGCAATAGAGAAAATCAGTGAAACCAAAGCTGCTTCTTTGAAAACATAAATAAAATTCCTAAGTTTCTAGGTAGGCTGATGAAGGAAAAAAGAGAGAAAACATAAAAGACTAGTAACAGGAATGAAAAAGGGGCCATCACTACAGATCCTGTAAACATGAGAAGGATAATGAGAGAATATTATGAACAAGTCCACGTCACTAAATTCAACCACCTGGATGAAATGGACAATTCTCAGGGGGCCTGGGGGCCTCAGTTGTTAGCATCTGCCTTTGGCTCAGGTCATGATCCCAGGGTCCTGGGATCGAGCCCCTGCTCAGCGGGAAGCCTGCTTCTCCCTCTCCCACTCCCCCTGCTTGTGTCCTCTCTCTCGCTGTCTCTCTCCCTGTCAAATAAATAAATAAAATCTTTAAAAAAAATGGACAATTCTCGACAATTTTCGAGAATTAGGAAAGATTAGGAAAACAGTTTCACTGGGAAATAGAAAACATGAATAAATCTTTATTAATTTAAAAATCAAATTAATAATTTTCCACAAAACTCCAGACCCAGATAGCTTCATTGGTGAATTCTATCACACACTTGAGGAAGAAATATCAATTTTACATAAATTCTTTCATAAAATGGAAGATGAGGGAACACTTCCCAATTCATTACCTTTATACCAAAACCAGATAGACTCTTTGCAAGGGAATAAAACAAAATCACAGACTAATATCCCTCATGAACATGGACATAAAAATTATTTAAAATATTAGCATATTAAATCAAGTTCTATACAAAGAAAAAATAATACATGATGACCAAGTGGGAGATAACCATGGGGAGTAAGGCTGGCATAATATTTAAAAAGTAACCAATGTAATTCACAGAATAAAAGAGAAAAGATGTATGGTCATTTCAGTATATACAGACAAAAGCATTTAACAAAAGTTCAACATCATTCATGATTCTAAAAATTCTCAAAGACTTTAGGTGAAGTGAATAAAAAACCTGCTTACTTAGTACAGAAAAGTCATCAGCTTTCATTATATCCTATTTTGTTAAAGTGTCAAACGTCTTGTTACTTTTCAGAATGAATAATGTTTATTTGTACATAATTACTAGCACTTATGCCTAAATTTTTCCCTCTGAAAATTTTTATTATCGTGTATTATTTATTCCCAGTAGTATTAAGCTAGACCTTCTTCGCAAAAACAGTTTTTGTTTAATATAAGCTCAGAGAAATGAAATGAATGTCCATTCTAAATGAGACCTGAACAAAATATTGAATACCAAACCAGTAATGAGCTATCAATTATATAAATATAAAATGTCTTCTTAATTTACTAAACTACAATCATTCATTAAATTAGTAAATATTTATTAAATACTGTTAGGTGCTAGGTGCTGAGTATAATGATCCTAACCCTGCTTTCGAGGAGTCTAGTCCAGTGGCCTAGGACATAGACAAATACATAATTACAATACTGAGTACTAAGTGCTATCCTGTAACAGAAATATATACAAAGAACAGTTGAAACAAGGGTAAGAAACTGATTCTGCTTGAAGGGGTTGGGGAATTTTTTAATTGTCACAAACAATTCAAGCAAACCAATTTACCACGCAAAGTTTCCCTAATCTCTTAAAGAACAAAAATTAAGCCTTTAATGGCTTCTCAACATACCATTACCACTTCCCTTAGGTTACAACCACATAAAAACCTTATGAATTTCACACACAAAAATAGACTTTCCATTTGGGAAATTAAAGCAGAAGTATTCTTTGTGAGCAGTTAAGGTTTTGATAACTGATAAAATCTACAGTCTACCTCTGTATAACTCAAAGTTGTCCCTACGTGTTTCAGATAATTAAGCCTGGAGTACTATTTTTTGGAATGTGTACGTTTTTATGAGTCAATTAACTGCAGTTGTGGAAAACTTACACAATGATGTGGTAGCAGAGGTGGCAGCCCAGGATAGGGAGGTTTAGTGCAAGGACTTGAAGCAAGACCGTCCTAGATTCACATTCTGACCCTCTGTCTTACCACTTACATAATAGTGGGCAAGTTCATTGGCTTATCCCATCTTCAGTTTCCTCTTCTGTAAAATGGGAGTAGTAACTATTACCTTTTAGAGTTATTATAAAGGTTAAATAAAAGAATGCATGAAAACTTCCTGAGACAGTACCTGGGACATACGAGGACTCCTGGGTTGGTGACTGCTATTATTGTCACCATTATCGTTGCAGTCTTGGCGATGATGATGATGATGTTTTGTTTTATTGGGTTTTTTTTAAAGATTTTATTTATTTATTTAACAGAGATAGAGACAGCCAGCGAGAGAGGGAACACAAGCAGGGGGAGTGGAAGAGGAAGAAGCAGGCTCATAGTGGAGGAGCCTGATGTGAGGCTTGATTCCATAACGCCGGGATCACGCCCTGAGCTGGAGGCAGACACTTAACGACTGCGCCACCCAGGCGCCCCTTATTGTTGTACTTATTACGATATTTTAAGCACAGAAATAATTAATTTTCTTCCTCTAGACACCTCCAAAAGATGGGTTTGCCGTTGGCAATGTTCAACCACTTACAAGCTGTTCTGCAGAGGAAAAGCAGTCCCCTGCATCAGCTTTCCGGTCCTCTTCCTCTTTGAGAAAGAAAACTCAGCCAGGCGAGAAAGAACTCCCACCCTGGCGATCCTCTGACAAGCATCCAACTGATATCATTCGCTTCAATTACCTGGACAACTGTGACCCCACTGAGCAAATCTGGCAAGGGTGAGAAGCTCCACGCTCTTCTCTACTTATTCGCTGTTAGAAACAATTTGCTGGCACTTAAGTATATGAAAAGAGGAAAATAGAATTTCCTGTGAAATACAAATGCTTTTCAATACATAGAAGCAAAAAGTCATTGAAAGGTAAATGAATCATTATTGGTAAATTTACCCTGTTCATCAGGATTTGTTTGCATTTTGTAGCTATAATGATTTAACATTACAGCTTCTTTTAATATTTAATACTTCAGATTGCAATCTAGCACCATAGAGTTCATTCTGGTCTTTTCCTTTTTCATATTTGCACCTCCTTTCTCTGACAAGGAGAAACCTGGCTCTCATATTTATTTATACATTTATATATGTACATATAATATATAATCAAAATTATATATGTACATATATAACTTGCATAAAAATTGTATACTATATAATATATATATACACATATACATAAACAGTATATATTTACTTACAAATTCTGAATGTAATTTCAAAATTGCTAACCCATTTCATTATTAAAACAAATCTGCTGGGGCACCCAGGTGGCTCAGTAGGTTCAGTGGCTGCCTTTGGCTCAGGTCCTGATCTCAGAGTCCTGGGACTGAACCCCGCGTTGGGCTCCCCGTTCAGCGGGGAGTCTGCTTCTCCCTCTGCCCCTGCCTCTACCCCTCCCCTTACTTGTGTGCTCGTGTGCTCTCTCTCTCTCAAAAAATGAAATCTTTTTTTTAAAAGATTATTTATTTAATTTATTATTTATTTGAGAGAGAGAGAACACAGCAGAGAGGAGGGGGCAGAGGGAGAGGGAGAAGCAGACTCCCCACTGAGCAAGGAGCCTGATGTGGCTCCATTCCAGGACCCTGGGATCATGACCTGAGCAAAAGGCAGATATTTAACTGACTGAGCCACTCAGGCGCTCCTAAATAAAGTCTTAAAAAAAAAAAAAAAAGAACCAAATCTGCTAACTAGAATTCAATATTTGTTCATGGTTCTTTTTGACTTTAGTGTGAGAGCATACATTCATAATACGGTGTTCAAAGTTATGTGGGTTCTTTTTTTTTAATATCTCCTTCGGTTTGGGTATGTTACATGGGTCTAAAGTTAAAACTATACAAAAGTATACAAAAAGTGCATGAAAGTATACTCAGAGAAATACGACCCCCCCAACTCTTCCACCCTATTCCCACTAACAAACCTCATTATTTTACCATTTTTCAACTATATGATTGGCAAAAACTTTAAACTTTGACAGTACATTCTATTGGTGAGGCTGTGGGCAAAGAGGTATGCTCATACATTGCTGGTGGGAATGTAAATTGGCACAAACCTTATAGACGGAGATTTGACAGTTATCTAGCAAAAAAAATATGTGTTTACATTTTGACCCCAAAATTACCACTTTTAGGAATCAACCTTAAAAATATAAAAAGTATATCTGTGCAAGGGTATTTATTGTAGGATTATTTACGACTTTATTATTTTTTTTTAAGATTTTATTTATTTATTTGACAGAACAAGAGCACACAAGAAAGGGGAGTGGCAGGCAGAGGAAGAGGGAGAGGGAGCCCAACACGGGGCTTGATCCCAGGACTTTGGGATCATGATCTGAGCTGAAGGCAGATGCTTAACTGACGGAGCCACCCAGGCACCCCTCATTTAGGACTTTAAACTATTGGGAATAACTTAAATTTTCCTACATGGAGAATGTCTGTTCAGTAAACTATGTATGGTCTATTCACACAATGGAGTATTAGGCAACTGTAAAAATGAGGAGCTCTATGAGCTGATAAGGAGTGAAAAGCTATGTTGGTTAAGTGAGAAAAGCAAATGTCAAGGGAGCATCTACAGTATGCCACCCATAGTACAGAAAGAAGAGAAAGTAACAAAATATAGATCTCCATCTGTATACACGTATGTACCTGTATGTACATGTATGTGCACGTACACAGGGTAAACAAGTAATAAAGGAAACAAATTTTGAAGGGTTTTAGAATGTTTTAATGTATCTGCCATGTTTTCAGAATGTATTTCAACAGAGGAACATCAAGGCAGCCTAAGAACTGGAGCCATACTGCGTGGGTTCAAATCCAGACTCCCACGCTTGTAGCTTTGTGATGCTGTGGAGTTCCTTAACTTCTCTGTGCCTTGGTTTCTGTGCCTGTAAAAAAAAATGGTAATACCTAACTCACAGGATCCCTGTGAGGTAATCCTCATGCAGGTGACATGTTTATGATAGGACCTGACACATAGTAAATAAGCATTTCTTTTGTAGGATGGTTTCTAAAATTATATTATTTGGCTAATAAATGAAAGAGTAACCCCAGAGAGTTTGATGACTTGGGGACATTCAGATTACATGTGTATCTTTGGGACTATTGGAGTCCCTTTGGAGGTGAGAAGAGAGTGGTATCCCTCATTAGACAAGACTCGAGCTCTTGGAGGATGCAGACCGTGCCTTACTCATTTTTATATCACAACTGTCCACCTTTGCAATACTCATTAGCTGATTTGGAGAGAAGTGTAGCCTTTCAAATCATGAACTGAAAATTCATCTAGTTGTATCAGAAAAAGTCAATTAGTTTGCTGATAATTTAGAAAATACTGGGCAGAAAAACAAACAATGTACAAAACAGAGCTTAAAAGAAATACTACCATTTATATTAAAATAGGTGGGAAAGAAAGAATATATATATATTTATAAGATATCTATACATAAAATATCTCTGGAATATACACAAGAAACTGATATGTATCATTTCCCTTCAAGGAGGAGAATGGTAATTTGGAGACAAGGATAGATAGGACGAATTTAATTGTACATCCTTTTAAACTCTCGAATTGAATCATTGTGAATGTATTGACTATGTATCCCTGAAGATAGTATTTAAGAATTCGTATGTGGCCCTTAGTCTGAACTATGGTGGCAAATAAGAGAGAGGCGAACTTAGCTACCCAGGCATATGAATGGTACATTAACGTGAGATAAAGTGATAATGTCATGGGTTTTCTGTGAAACTCAAGTACTGTTTGTGAAAGGCAATAATTACTTTAAATGTTAATGTACTGAACACCCAATTAAAAGGTAGAGATTATCAGAATGGGTAAGAAGGCAAGAACCAACTGTATACTTTATATGAGACACACCTTAAATTTAAAGACAAAAATAGGTTTAAAAATGAAGTGATGGAAAAAGATGTACCATGCAAAAAGTAAGCATAAGAAGGCTAGAATGACTTTTAATTAATTTCAAGTAAAATAGACATCAAGACAAAGAGTTCTACTAAAGATAAAGAGGGATACTTCATAATGATACAGGGATTAAGCCGAAAGATATAACTGCTACAAATACATATGTACTTAATTACAAAGCCTCAGAGTACATAAGACAAAAATTGACAGCTTTAAAGAGATAAGTAGACAATTCCACAAATACATTTCTTTTAAATGCATGTGCTACATTCACCAAGATAGACCAGATACTTGGACTCTTCAAAGAGTCAGTGCCATGGGGGAAAAAAGAAGTGGGGAAAATATTGTAGACATAAGAGACATAACAACCAAATGCAGTTTGAATTTATTTTTTTTAAGGATTTTATTTATTTATTTGACAGAGAGAGAGTGAGCTCAAGTAGGGAGAGCAGCAGGCAGAGGGAGAAGGAGAAGCAGGCTCCCCGCCAAGTGGGGAGCCCAATGTGGTGCTCGATCCCAGTACCTGGGATCATGACCTGAGTCGAAAGCAGATGCTTAATGACAGAGACACCCAGGCGCCCTGCAATTTGAATTTAGATAGGATTCTGATTTTTTAAAAAAAGACTATAGAAGGCATTCTTGGGACAATTGCAGAAATTTGAATACGAACTGAATATTAAGTGATATTAAAGAACTACCATTCATTTTCCAAAGTATGATGATACTACTGTGGTTAGGGAGGCAAATGTCTTTATATTAGGAGATGAGTGTTGAAGTATTTAGGGGTGAAGTGTCTGCAATTTATTTTCCTATGGTACGGCAAAAATACATACATACATATATATGTGGCATGTACGTGTATATATATGTATCTATGTATATATAGAGAGAAAGCAGACGTAGCAAAATGTTACTAATTGTTGAATCTAGTTGGAGAGTTCCTGGGTAATCACTGTGTTATTCTTTCAACTATTCTGTATGTTTGAAACTTCTTAATTAAAAGTTGGGGGAAATTTTTGCAAATTAAGCAATAAGAAATATTTGGGAAAGCTGATCTTTTTAAATAAAATTTTTTATGGGGTGCCTGGGTGAGTCGGTTAAGCAATCCAACTCTTGATTTCGGCTTGGGTCGTGATCTCAGGACTGTGGGATTGAGCCCCGCATCAGGCTCTGAGCTCAGCACTGAGTCTGCTTGAGGATCTCTCTCTCCCCCTGCTCTCGCTCACTCTCTTGCTTTCTTTCTCTCTCAAAATAAATAAATAAATAATAAATAAATAATATAAGTAAATAAAAATAAAATCTTTAAACAAATAAAAATTTTTATACTGGAAATTCAAATATATAAGAGTAGAGAAAATACAACTTCTTGTAACCATCAGCTAGCATTAATGGTTTTGAACTCATGAACTTATCCCTCACCCACTCTGCCCTTCCCCCAGTTCACTTTGGAGACAAATCTAAGTGTCGTATTATTTCATTCACATATATTTCAATCAATGCCTATCCTTAAAAGATAAACTTTTTCTAAAAATATGATATTATACATATCACATCTAAATCAAAGGATGATTTCACAATACAATCAATCAAATATCAAGTCAGTTTTGAGGTATCTTTGAACATCTCATAAATGGTATTTTTAAACAGTTGGTTTGTTTAATCAAGTTCCAACAAAGTCTGCAGGTTGTATTTAGTCCATACATCACCTTAAATCTTTTTTGGATCTAGGGCGCCTGGGTGGCTCAGTCGGTTGAGTGTCTGCCTTTAGCTCAAGTCATGATCCTAGGGTCCTGGATCGAGTCCCACATTCAGCTCCCTGCTCAGCGGGGAGCCTGCTTCTCCCTCTCCCTCCTGCTTGTGCTTTCTCTCTATCAAATAAATAAATAAAATCTTTTTTAAAAAATCCTTTTTGGATCTATAGGCTTACCCTCTGTCCTTTTTTTCCCCTCCTTGCAATTTGTTTGTTATAGAAATCGGGTCATTTACCCTGGAGGTTCCTCTGTCTCCTGTCCTTGGCCATACTGGTAGTCAAATCTAGAGGCTTGAGTATATAAGAGCATGTACATAATTTCTGCTTGTCTCCCTTCTTTGTGATGTTAGCGGCTATTGAGGACCACCGCCTGGATACATTACTATAGGCAAACTCTTTTGGAGAGCGCCAGACAAAAATATGTTAGGCTTTTACAGGACATGTCTCTGTCACAACTGCTCAACTCTGCCATTGTAGCCTGAAAATAGCCCAAGACAAGAAACAAACAATAAGCATGAAGATGTCCCAGTTTAGCTTTATCTACAAAAATAGGCACTCGGCCAAGTTGGCCTCTGGGCTATAGTTTGCTGATCCCTACTTTATCCAAATATATGTGATAGTTTTAGAAAACCAATACTAATATTAATTCAAACAATAGGATTACTAAAAATGGTTTAAGGTTTCTTTGCCTGTGTTTTTGTCCTTAGGATATATTCTACTAAGAATATTCAGACAAATTACTATGCTAATGTCCCATCAAGTAATCCCTCCGTGTGCAGTAATGCCACCAACTCCAGAGACAAGATTGTTTCTTCCATTTTGTGCTTAGATTTTAGGGGCTTTCTTCCTTTGTATTATAATTTTGAGAAAATAGAGAAGGTTCCAAAGTCAAATATATAAAACAAAGTATATTTGGAGAAGTCTAGCTTCTGTTCCTACCCCTCCCTACTGTTCTTTGTTCTTGATTGGATCACAAGGGCAAGCCTACTGATAGGTCACCATTTTCCAAGATGTTGTGGGATAGTCCTTCCACTTAACAAAATTAAAATTTTGTTAAGTGGAAGTTAAAAGCAAAATAACACACATCCGTTTCTGAAATAAATGGTAGCCCACAACACATACCATTTTATTCACCTTTCCTTTTTCATATAACAATATACCCTGGAGATCACCGCACAGTTGGATGTAGAAATACCCTGCTTTCCTTTTTACAGCTCGTAGCGCTCCACTGTGCGGGTGTGCGGGAGTGCTGGAGCTGATTCAGCCAGTCCTCTAGTGATCTACATTTGGCTCGTTTCCAGTTGAGTGAAAACAATCGCTTAAATCACAGGAACAACAAAGTCCAGCAGACAAATAGCTATGCAAATTTAAAATGATTGTTTGTAATGTTCCAATGATTTCTAATTTACAGAAGGAGGAAAAGACACGAAATGAACCCAGATTTCAGCCGACAATCACATGATAAGAAAAATAAATTGCAGGACAGATCTAAGCTAAGAAAAGCACAGTCACTGGTAAGTATTGCTTATAAAAGCTTCTGCACCGTAACATTTATGAAAATTGCTGGGTCTCTAATCCTATTTGTGAAATGAATTTTGGGTTTTTTTAAATCAGAATCCTCAAGTGGGGCTTTAAATTCTGGTCTCTGACTGACAAGCTATGTGACCTTGAAGGCATCCTTTATTTAATTTCTCTAAGCCTCTATTTTAAAAAAATTGTTATTTGAGTGTAGTTGACATACAGTGTTGCATTAGTTTCAGGTGTACAACATTGTGATTCCGCGTCTCTAGACGTTATGCTGTGCTCACCGCAAGTGTGGCTGCCATCTGTCACCACACAGCACTATCATAGTATCAGTGACTGTGTTCCCTATGTTCTACCTTTTATTCCCATGAGACTCTAAGTCTCTATTTTCTCATCTGTTAAAAAAAAAAACCCAAAACTGGATGAACTAAAGTGTATGAATCTGAGGTTGAAAAGTATACAATATAAAGGGAACATTGCTATCATTGGTTCTTTCTTCTGCTGTGAGTCCTTTGCGGTGGGGAGAGGATGGGCTATAGAAATTTCTCTATAGGAATTACTTACCTAGAGGGGCGCCTGGGTGGCTCAGTTGTTTGAGTGTCTGTCTTTTGCTCAGGTCATGATCCCTGGGGTCCTGGCTCCCTGCTCACGGGGGAGTCTGCTTCTCCCTCTTCCTCCCCCTGCTCTCTCTCACTCACTCTCGCTCTCAAATAAATAAATTTAAAAAATCTTTTTTTTTAAGATTTTATTTATTTATTTATTTGTCAGAGAGAGAGAGAGAGAGCACACAAGCAGTGGGAGTGGCAGGTAGTAGAAGAAGCAGGCTCCCTGCTGATCCCAGGACCCTGGGATCCTGACCTGAGCTGAAGGCAGCCGCTTAACCACTTAACCGACTGAGCCACCCAGGGGTCCCTAAATAACATCTTAAAAAAAAAAAAAAATTACTTACCTGTAGAGTGAAGGTTGCACTCACCTAAGAAAAAGGTGTACTTTCCATAGCTTTCCTGCTGCCAGTGGAGTATGATTATAAAAGTGCATTTCAAGTAACTTCAGAGAAAATGAATGAGGACCTTTTCTTTCCCTAATTAAAAAATAGCTAATTGACTACCTAATAGAGTCAGTGATTGTGACTAGGGAGCATTATTATTTCATAGCGGAGTTGCCCAAATTGTGGTTCTGTACCCCCAGTGGATCCCTCTTAGCCCATATGAGAGTCTTTGGAGCAAAGTAGAAGGGAATAAGGGTGGGATAAAAAGTTCGTTTTCGTAGGAAAGATCTAGAAAGTAGCTGAGGTTACACACTCAAGGAAAATTAATATAAAATGGATGTCAGTTGGGAGTGGAGTAAGTATGTACTCATGAATAAATCACGTTTATAGCTCTGCTTTAAAGCTCTATTCCTTTCTGCTTCAATGTATGTTCAAGTGTTATGTTTCAAAAAAAGAGAGAGCTTTTTTAAAATGAGCTTTTTTAAAAAATAAGACTGTATGTATTCTGCGGGGCCAGTTTTGTTGGACTGGGTGAGGCTTATCACAGACATACGTACAGATGCCCAAGGAAATGGGGAGGCTTAAAGCCGAGCAGTAAAATTGTCAGTGAAAACCATTAATGGAGAAGAATAACTTTATGAGGCTTATCACACAGGCCATTTAGGCACGCTTCTGCCTGGCTTCCCCGGCCTCTTCTAGGCCAGGAGTAGCAGAGAAATCCGGGGGGAGAGCCGGGAATTCAAAGGATGATAAAAGTTTATGGTTGATGTTTGCTTACAAATTATCAGCACAGTCAAAACAACAAAATCAAAGGCTACACAGAAACCTTCCCCAGCGGCTTTTGCCATTAGCCATCTGTCACACACTTAGGAGGGCTTGCTTAAGTTAAAAAATTCATTATATTTCTAAACTTTAAAAGTTGTGCTCATGAAGGCTGGAGGGGAAACCAGGACAAATTAAACAACGATGGAGAACAACGAAGCCATGAATAAAATGAAGTGTGCGCCCGGATTGATCTCCTTGTACTGTTGGTGTAAATATACTAATTATCGCCACGATTTAGGCTTAGCGGTTTTGATAAGGAGCATAAGGCATCTTTGAACCCTCCAGAAGCGTGCTAGGATCTTTCTGTTGGTAATGACGCCTGTGACAAGCCGGGCTGTGGTGGGCCGCGAGGCTGCGAGTGGCTCAGGCCCAATCTCCACGCGGTGGCAGTTGGCCCTCCCCGTGGGCCACGGAGCTCAGAGGAAAGAAGCAGCCTCCTCAGTGTTGTAAGGCGCTGGTGAAAATTAGGAAATGCTGGATGTGGGACCCGAGAGAGAAGAAATGGGTTTTGAGGAAATGCAATGAGGGGACCGAAGGAGAGAAGGGAGTAAAACTCTGAGAACTGCTGCTGTAGAGAAAGGGTGGTGGACACAGCCCAGTGCAGTTGCCATGGAGAGAACCCTGTGCTGTTCGATGGAAAGTTCCGACCTCATTTAGATAGGTGTATGCAGGGAGATTTCAGGAGGAACTAGGGAAACAGGTGAGCAGGCAGAACTCAGGGGAACACATTACAGAGGTGAGGATGAGAGGGACAGATGGACAAAGCCGCCCAGAAGGTACCTGAGACCTGAACACTAAATATTCCTTCTCCCTGTAAGCAGAAAATACCTGGATAGTCAGAGAAGGTAGAGCTTCGTGAAGTGGAAAGGTTGGAACAGGAAAAAGCACGGGAGCGTGAAAGAGTACAGAGAATATCCCTTAAGCTGTCTCTCCAGGACGGTGGCTATGAGGCCACTGAGACCCACCTTCTTCACTTTGTGCTTACCATGACTTACCGCTTCCAAATATGAAAGATGCCTCCCAAACAGAAACCTGCTTGAGGGAAATAGTTTCGAAGCCAAACAGTGAGCTTGTGATGTTTTCTGTTCTTTAATAGGCTTGAGTTTTCAAGACCCACCCCTTAAAAGGGTACCTGATTTCCTCTCAAGGCTTTCAGTTCTAAAGCTGCCTCTTTACAGCTCCTTCCTTCAACCACCTGTGGTGGGGAGTCACTGAGAGAAGATGCGAATAAAGCCTAGATCTGATCACTAACGCTTTCCGATTTTGAAGACCGTTTATTAAAATTAGATACATATCAAGAAATGTCCATTACACTTAGTTATGATAATAAAATTCCATACAGAACAAACAAAAAATAGAAACACTACCACAGTATAGCAAGTACTACTATCTTAAACTTCAGAAATTTTCCCATCATGTATAAAGACATGGAAAAAAAATCTTTTTTTTTTTTTAATCTTAACAACCAGACACGCAGTGCCTGTTGGGGAAAGGGAAGGAGGGAGCTGTCTCCTTGGGGGAAAGCCTTGAGGAGCTTGTGAGGAGGGCTGCCATCTTGAGGGCTTGGATGCTACAAGCACCTGGACTTCAGAGGGCGGAAAACCTGCTTTGCAGGAGATTAGAGGAAGTTTGTTGTTTCTGCTCCTCCGTGGGAAGGGGGGTGTGCAGGGAGAGGGGAGGGAGACAGAAGTTGCGGAGAGAGAGCCAGCCAGGTGGAGAGAAGCTCAGACAGGCAGGGGAGCAGGGCCAGGATCCAGTCCAATTGAATTTATTTGCTCTTACCGGGATGTCAACCACGCCTTCCATCTCTGCAATAAATTCTCAATTTACACATGAAAGCAAGATCTCAGAAGTCTAGAAGACCAGAAAAACAAAAGCCCCCCCCTTCACAAAAACCCAAGGGTGGTCTTTGGACTTCCCGGGGACATAGAGGTAGACTCAGAGGACCCCAGCTGACGTCTTGTGTCCTGTCATTTTTCCTTTCTTCTTTTTCCTACCAAATTAAGTATAAAAATTGGAAATACCCTTAATCTCACATTTAACTTTTACTTAGAAACTAGAAGTCATATCACTTTCTAGGTTCTGATTTGGCCACGGATTTCAAAAAGCTTACGGTTTCAGAGCATTCACCTAAATACAAGTAAAAAAAGCCTCGAATTGCCTGCTTACCATAATTGCTTCACATATGACTTTCTTTTTCTGTGCTCTGATTCCAGCCTCTGCGCTTAACTTCTTCAACATTTTCCAAGATAACTTGATTCTTAGTGTTCTGTGTTTTAAAATGCTTCTGCAAGCCTTCTCACCTTTTTCTTTTTTCCCTCTCTGAGTCAGAAGCAGAGGAAAAAAGGATATGCTCTAAAGCAATCCCTGATTCTTGTCATGGAAAGAACAATGGTTTAAGAATCAGGAAACCCAGAGTTCTGTCCCCTGCTCTACAGTTAACCAGCAGTCACTCAGCCTGTGAGTTTTCATTTTCCCATTTAGAAAATCAGAGTTTAGATTCCAACATCTTTAAAGTCCATTCCAGGCTACAGACTGGAGCTGTGGGACCCCACAGTCCCCTACAGGTCCTCTCCCCGCTCTCTTCTACCTGAGGGACACAGCTGTGGCCAAAGTGACTTTACATAGAATTCCAGAAGGAATCCATCACCCTCCTGAGCTCCGAAGATCAACCAATCAAAGCTGGTTTCTGTCTCCTGTCTTCTTCTTGGGGCTTTAGAAACTACAGTTGATTCTAACAGAAGTGTTTATGAAACAAATGTATGCCATGGTTTCCTATGGGCAGTCTGCAATAGATTTCTTTCAAATCCTGATCACTTCCCCAGGTATTTGTTTTCTAACATCTATTTGGTTGGGATGTGCAGAACGAGAAATCTCTACAGGAGAGATTTTTAATCATTTAGCTCAAGCAGTGAAATCCTGAGAATTCCATTTGGAATGCAGAGTAAGAAAGAACATGGGCTTTGCAGCCAGACAGACTTGAGCTCTTTTAACTAAATGGAGTGACTTTGGATAAGTTACTAAACCTTCCCGAGCCTCCATTTCTCCATCTGTAAAATGGGAATCATGATAACTGCCTTGCAGGATTGTGATTTGGGCCATTTATTAACCCCTGGGAGGTTCTGTCTCCTCGTCTGTAAAATGGAGTTAGGAATGCCACAAACCTCACAGGGCTGGGAGGGGGGATGTAAAGCATTTAGGTTAGTGCCTGGCTCAAAGAAGCCTTCGGTAAATAGTAGCAAGTATGGGTAATACCAATAAGCAAGATCAAAATCCCAGCAGATCAGCACCTGAGGCTGCAGGAGAGATCCCGAGCCTATAAGAAGCTGCAGAAGGAGGGGTCAACCAGACAGCCTGGGGGCCTTGGCAGGAGGCCCCAACCTATGGAGTAAGCTTCTCTTTCTTGCTTTTACTTTTGCTTCCCCTCAGTTTTCTTTATCTTTCTTTGTCTTTTCTTTCTCTCATGGTGTCTACTATATGAAAAATGGTCACATTCGTACCTGTATATTGAAATGTGAGCCACATTTTTTTTTTTCCTGTGTGGTCTCTGCACAGTCTTGTGCCTGCACATACGTTCATGCATTCATTCCTCATCAAAGTTAGGTTTTTTTAATTCCACACTCGGGCTGAGCGGGGCATGTGTATTGAACTCAGTGCTGTGAATTCCGTGCGGCACGCACTCCACTGCTTGCTAATTACGGTATTGGTTGCTGTTACTTTTTGATACGTAAGAGAAGAAAGGGCCTACTTGCTGAGAATCCTGGGGGCAAAATGAACTCCCAGGCAGGACCACTACTTAGAGTCTTTGCATTTATCCTTTGCCTTTAAGAGAGCATAGTTTTCTTGTTCCGTCTTGTTATCTCTGGTTTTACGATGCTATGCATAATAAATTACCCTGGCGTTTCCAACAGGAGTGACTCTACCTGCTTCTCTTCTGCTGAATATTTAGACAGCAGCATATAATGGCTACCTGTTCTTAAGAGTTACATACAAAATATTTGACACAAATTGGCTTCTCTTTGGGATCTTCCAGAAGAGAAGAACTGTGTTTGTGAGTTATGTAATATTATTAGTTATATACATATTAGTTATGACAGATACTTAATCACTGCTACTACTGGGGTTTTAAAAATACATGTTTGTGGGCTGCCTGGCTGGCTCAGTCAGTAGAACATGTGATTCTTGATCTCAGGGTTGTGAGTTCAAGTCCTGCTTTGGGCCTACGGCTTGCTTAAAATATATATATATATATGTGGTATGTACTCTATATATGGTATTTATATAGTGTGTGTGTGTATATATATATACGGGAGTGTATACAACATTTAGTAATATAGTATTTCACCACAAACTACAGTAGAAGCCAATTTTCTAAGGCATGGCTGTTTTGCGATTCAAATTCACTATCATTGCTAACAAATAACCATTCGAATTATATGGCCTATGCACATTTTGCGACATATCCCTACCTCACTTCACTTGGCAGCCTGAATGGTGCCATCACATAGTCCTGGATTTATTTTTGTTTTATTTTATTTTTTTAAAGATTTCATTTATTTCTTTGCGAGAGAGAGTGAGAGAGAGCACGAGAGTGGAGTGAGGGGCAGAGGGAAAAGTAGACTCCCTGCTGAGCAGGGAGCCCGATGTGGGACTCATCCCCAGACTCAGGATCATGACCTGAGCTGAAGGCAGTCGTTTAAGCTTAACAGACTGAGCCACCCAGGCACCCCATGGTCTTAGATTTAAATTTCAAAACCCTGCCTAGGGTTGCTTAGCCTTCCTCCACAGCTCACAGCTGGACCCCACATCGGGCTCCCTGCACAGACTCTGTGCTGAGCATGGAGCCTGATACGGAGCTCGATCCCACAACCCTGAGATAGGACCTTAGCTGAAATCAAAAGTTGGATGCTTAACCGACTGAGCCACCCAGGCGTCCCAAGAAAAATATATTTAAATTATAGAAGGTCCCTGACTTCCAGTGGCTTAACTTACGATTTTTTTCAACTTTATGGTGGTGCAAAAGCCATACACATTCAGTCAAAACCATACTTTGAGTTTTGGATTTTATCTTTACCCAGGCTAACGATATGCAGTGTGACACTCTGTCGTGACCAGGTCGGGGGCAGCCAGTCAGCCACGCAGTCACGAGGATAAACAGCCGATACACTTAACAACCAACTGTTTCTCGCTTTCAGTACAGCATTCACTACGTTACCTGAGCTATTCCACAGTTTGTCATAAAATAGGCTTTGTGTTTGATGACTTTGCCCAGCTGTAGGCCGATGTAAGTGTTCTGAGCATGTTTAAGGGAGGCTAGGCGGAGGTGGGTTAGGTGTATTAAATGCAGTTTTTGACTTCCAGTATTTTCCATTTGTGATGTGTTTACCGGGACATACCCCCATCGTGAGTTGAGGAATATCGGTAGCTGATCCCATGCCTCTCCATGGGAACAGACTGAGGACAGGCTACGCAGATGGACCGGCACATAAGTAAAGATCATTTATAACAACAGTGTTTGTGAGAGCGACCCCATCCTATTGGGATTCTTATGGAGGCTCCGTTATGGAGGCATGAAAATTATTAAGTCGATTTCTAGCCCCTCCCCCCTCTCCGGAGGACGGTGAGTGGGGCCAAAAATTCTAAGCTTCTAATCAGGGACTTGGCAATATGGGAATATGGGAACTCTTCCAATACTCTTTCCGGTAACCAGCCCCCATCCAGGAGCCCATCCAGTCACCTCCATAGAAGAAAAGATGCTCCTAGGTGCTCTCATCACTTAGGAAATTACGAGGGTTTGAGCTGTGTGCCAGGAACATGTGACCGAGACCAATAGGTGCTTTTCTATGATCTCATACCCGGTGTCCGTATAAAAGAAATTCCCGGTTATTTCAACCAGATCATCAAATGCTTTAGATCAAGACCCAAGACTGTCAGATTTATGCCCTTTATATAACTTCCCCATGTTTCCCCCTTAAATCTTATCTTTTCTCTTGTAATGATGGACATTAAAGCCTTCAAATGAAGAGGGTCTGCGCAGTTGTTTTCAGAGACAGAAAGAAAGGGTGATGTAAGGAGACCATCTTCCCAGAGCCGATATTGGAGGGAAGAGAAACCCAACAGTCCGGACAGGGGATGACAATTACCAGGGGGTGGGGGTGGGGGGCGAATCCCTGCAACCTGCCTTGGCTAAAAAAGGAGAGCTTGAGAGGACCCTGCCTCGGCCTGTGAACTTCCCCCCCAACCACCCAGGGGGACTCAGGAGAACGGGGTTCCTCAAATGCAGTGATAAATCAGCTTTGCAGAGTAATAGGATTAAATTCGAAACTGTTACAGGTGAGGTGTGACTAGCCTGTTCTTGTATCCCAGAGAGCTAGGCCTTCCCTTCGCTCAACAGGTATTATTCTATTTTCACTGTTACTAAAATAGCACAAAGGAACACTTCTATTTGTTCTCTTACCTTATGTTGATCTTAGAACAACAGCAAAAATGCCTCTCTACGCTGATCTTAAAACTACACTGGAAGCTTCAAAGGAGGGAAGATTATTTGCTCCCATTTCTTCCTCCTTTTCCTCTCCAATTCTCACATCTTGCTACATTTAATCCCAGCTTTGCCTCCTTTTTCCCAGAAAAATCATCAACAAACATGTGTAGGTGGGTACACCATAGATTCATTGAACTGTAAGATTCCAACTTTGCTCTCAGGGAGTTTGCGGTCTTGTCAGGGGACAAATAATTACGGTCAGGCGCTAATACTAACGTCCTAGAACATATGTTCAATGTGAAGTCAGAGGGCTCGACAGTAATGGCTTCAAGAATCCAGCTGGTGGCGACTGGTTGGCTCAGTCGTTAAGCGTCGGCCTTCAGCTCGGGCCTGATCCTGGGGTCGTGGGATCTAGCCCCGCATCGGGCTCCCTGCTCTGCTGGGAGCCTGCTTCTTCCTCTCCCACTCCCCCTGCTTGTGTTCCCTCTCTCGCTGGCTGTCTCTCTGTCAAATAAATAAATAAAATCTTAAAAAAAAAAAAAAAAGAATCCAGCTGAAGCAGAAATCCCTGAGGGTTGGGGTGCCTGGGTGGCTCAGTGGGTTAAGCATCTGCCTTCAGCTCAGGTCATGATCCCAGGGTCCTGGGATGGAGTTCCACATGTGACTCCCTGCTCAGTGGGGAGCTGCTCCTCCCTCTCTCTCCACCCCTCCCCCGGCTTGTGTGGTCTCTCAAATAAATAAATAAAATCCTTTTTAAAAATTAAAAAAAAAAAATCCTCGAGGGTCAAGACGCCCAAGCTTCTTGGAGAAGATGGACCTTGAAGGACAGGTTAGATTTAAGAGAAGAAATAGAGTACGTGAGGCTGGTGTAGGGTGTGAGGCAAGACCAGCTGGTGTGGGGCATCTTTGTGGAATAATGAGGGACCCGGTTCCCTGGACGAGAGGACAGGAGACAGCAGCCATTGGCCGAAGCAGTTTCTGATTCAATGGAAGTCTCAAGTAGGATTTTCCCAGATTAATAGAAAGCTGCATGTGGTAAACATATCCGGCAGAGCATGAGAGGGATGTACCGATCTGACGCCTGGGACGTGCCGGCTGAATGTGGAGTTGTGGGACTGGGACTGTGTTCAGGGAAGGTGTCAGGGTCTGCGTATCTGCCCTGTCCCCTTCTATCTCTCTGCACCGTAGGGGCCAGCATAAGAGGGAACTTAACAGAGTCCGTCGCTTGTGCTCCTTGCAAGCTCAGCTCCTGTTCTTTCTTTCTCTTGTTCTCTCCATCTTTCCCTCTCCCTTTCCTGCTCACGGCCAGATGTCCAGGAGAAATCCCTTCTCACTGTGAGTTTTGGTTGGAATGTCAACCTGTGACATTTGCCTTTTTAGAGCGAATGTGCATGCACAGATTAGTAGTGAGTGTAAAACACGGGGACTCTACCAGTGTTCACCTGGCCTGAGAGCCTCAAGTCTTCCGACCTGGCTCTGACACCTTTTTGCTCTGTGAACCCAGGCTGGCCTATAAATGGCCTGTTCTTCAGATTCGTTGATTTGTAAAACAGAGATGCTAATACTTCCCTACCTACCTTGTGGATTTTTCTTGAGGTTCAAATGAAAGTATGGTTGTGAGAGCACTTTGGAGACTAACAGACTGATTCTTAGCTCAAGGTGAAGATTGCATGGGGGTTAGGGGTGGTGACGTTGGGAAGTCTCAATAAATCCCCATCCAGCCCTACAATTTGAGAAAGCTGTTTTGCATTATTAAAATAAGCTTAATTATATAGCTTCCTCTCTGCTATTTTAGTGGCTGTCACTGTAATGGTGTCTTTTTCCTCCCTAGATGTCCCTAAGTGTGGAACCCAGCGCCCCTCTCCAAGTTCCCGCTCATCTCGCCTGGTCTCCTCATCCGTGGGCAGGGCTTCCAGCCACCGAAGCAGCCACAAAAATCCTCATGCAGCATCTTCAGAGGCACTCTGGGCTTCAGGCATTACCCATCCAGGCTCCAGACCCGAAGTTAATTTAAACATGTGAAAGGATTGTGATAGAAATGACGAGGTGCTCTACACATTGGAGAGCTGGGTGTTACTTGGGTCCTCTGTTAGGAACTTTCAGCTTAGGGGCCTACTTGGGAAAGGGAGCTCTACAGTATTTCAGTAAAAGGTATTCGTGGTATAAGTGCTGCTGGAGTTACAAACCTAGATACAAATGTGAGGATAGATACCATGGGGTCAATGAAGGGACATGGGATAGCAACAGTGGTAATATTGGGTGGATAGGGCAGGCCCCCAGAAAGATGCAGACGGCACACTCCCAAGGCTACTTGAGTAGTTCAGGGATGGGGCTGTTTACCACAGCGTCTTGTTGGCTAGAGCTACCATGACAAAGGACCACTGTCTTCGTCTCTTCCAGTTGCTATAACAAAAATACCATAGACGGGTGGCTTATAAACAATGGACATCTATTTTCTCACGCTCTGGAGGCTGGGAACTCTAAGATGTTGGCAGGGTTGGTTACTTCTGAGGGCTCTCTCTCCTTATGTCTTCATGTGGTCTCCTTTCTGGGCAGGTCTGTGTCCTAATCTCCTCTTATTATAGGGATACAAGTCAGATTAGATTAGGGCCCATCCATCTGACCTCATTTAAACTTAATTACCTCTTCGAAGACCCTTTCTCCAAAGACAGTCACATTCTGAGGTCCTGGGGGTTAAGACTTCAATATAGGAATTTGGGTGGGGGATTTTAGAGGGTGGGACATAACTCAGCCCACAATAACACTGTAGGGAGGGTTAAGAGAACCAAGATGAGATGCGAAGCATGTAGGAACTAGCGATGGTGGAAGGCTTTGTCAGCCTGTGGCCTGAAGAGGCAGAAGGGAAAGGGCCTGTTTTTCTAGAACCCAGTGAGAGCTGTAGCCACAGGAGAGGGGCCGCCCAACAGGATGTATGCACTATGGGAGAGGAACACAGTCACTGTAGATAACAAGACCAGCGGGGAAGGAAGAGGGAGAAGACCCAAGCCCTCTCTCTCCCCACCCCTCCATACTCCAACAGCACTTGCCTATAGTCAAACCCATCCAGAAGTCAGAGAACAAAGAAGATTGGGGAGAAATGTGGCCAGGAGTGGGTGGGAGAGGTATTATATGAGTGGGACAGTGACGAATAACCAGCACAAGGGGGACAATGTAAAAATTTCCAAAGAAGGAATTATAATTGTTATTCAAGCAATGTAAATGGGCTTCAAAGAGTCACTGGAAAGCAGAAAATGTTACTTGGCTGCAAAAATATTAGTCATACATTCTAAACTAAACCATCTACTCATGGAACCATTTCAAGGTCCCAGAAGTTACCATTCTAGGATACTTACTTACCTAAGTAAAGCAGAATGATAGAAAACCACATGTTTGTCAATCATGTCATGTTGAGTGCTCACGTTCTTGTATTCCATACTGTAGCAAAGATATACATACTTGTTTTTGAATGGTTCAAAATGGTGGCCTGGAAGGCTGGCGCAGGATACGGTGGTTTGCACGCCCAAATGTTTGATGTGGGACAAACACGACCAGCTTACAACTGATTACTTTGCACCACCCAAGGTGATACTAACACATGACTCTGAGGCAGAGAAGAAGACAAAACAACACACCCAGGATAAGACCTACAGTTCTTTCCATGGACAGAGCAGATGGCTATCAGTTAAGATTTCCTCTTCCTGCAGGGGGAGCCCTCATGGTCAGCCCTCAGGAGCCAGGGGCAGTTGAGCAGCTGGTATGGCCTATGGCTCCAGGATTCTGCCCTGCTTTGCCCCCCTGGATTACCTCAGGATCCAGTCACATCGTGGGCCTATATTTGAATGGGCCAGTCTGGAATATGTCCCCATCACTTCTGAAATAAACCAGCATCTTCTGGGGCAAGGACCTACCAAGAGAAAGAAGGGCTCGTCTAGTACAAGCGGCTACATTTGGTCTTAAGCTACCTTTGGGTTATCTATTCCTATAAAACAAACCAGCCCCAGACTTGGTTGCTTACAACAACAGTCTGTTATTTTCCTCATAAATCTGCAGTTTGGGAGGGGTCTGGGGAAGCTTGTCTCTGATCCACACAACAGCCGCTGGCCCTCCCAATAGAGGGCTGGCAGATCCAATTCCAAGATGGTGCAGGGACATGGCTAGGGAAGCGCATGCGAGCCTTACACTGGGCATTCAGCCAGGGCTGAGGGCAGGGGCCCCTGTTCCTCTCCATGTGGGCTGGGGTTCTCGTAGCACAGGCCTGGGTTCTAAGGATGAGCAGCCCAAGAGAGAGGCAGGTAGACTCTGAATCGCCTCTCTTGTCCTAGCCTTGCAAGTCTCATAGTGTCACTCCATTGTCCCCTGATGACCACAGAGGCTTATCCAGTTTCAGGCAGAGCAGGCACTGACTCGGGAGCGTTGCAAGGTTCTGGAAGAACATGTGGGATGGGCAATATGCTGGTGACCACTTTGAAATAGACAGTCTCAGGACGGTCCCCTGTGTGGCCCTTCCTCATCATTGGTCCCAGCCTAGTTACATGAAGTAGGCACATCCCCTGTATTAGTCAGCTTGGGCTGCTGTGACAAACACGCGGGCTGGGGCTTACATGACAGACGTTCACGTGTCCCCGCTCTGGAGGCTAGAAGTCCGAGATCAAGGTGTTGGGAGGGTTGGCATCTGGTGAGACCTCTTTTTTGGGGTTGCCTTTTCTTTGTGTGCTCACATGGCCTCTCCTTGGTCCTGTGGGGGGGGGGGGATTTCCCTGGTGTCTCTTCTTACAAGGACAGCAATCCTATCAGATCAGGACACCACCCTTATGGCCCAATTTAACCTTCCTTCCTTCCTTAGTGGCCTCATCTCCAAATAGTCACTCTAGGGGTTCAACATATGAATTTGCGTGGGGACGCAAGCATTCAACCCATAATGTCCCCCGTACTGATACAAATTAGATGACAATTGAGAAAGATAAATTTATATTGATATTCATGAATTCAAGAAAACTTGATCGAATTCCATCCTGGTGCCAGACTCTCTGCTAGGCTCGGGGAATATAGGTAGGAGGGAAAAAACTTCCTGCCTTTCATGGGTTTTTAACCATGGGGGAGACAAAGCAACCGTTAAAATAGAGCGGGAGCCACAGGAGCACAGGCTGTGACAGCTTCGGGAGGGGACAACTAAACCACTCTGCGCTCGGAGCTGTCCAAGCGGGCGGCATCCAAGCAGAAAGGGAGGGTGAGTGTATTGAGTAGGAAACAGGAGGCAGCACAGATGAGCGGAAGTGTCTGGCAGAAAGGAGTAGCCCCTGCCAAGACCCAAGGCAAAACTAGGGTGACCGCCACCCTGGTTTGCCCAGGGCTGGCCTGCTCTTAGCACTGAAGTCCTGCATCCAGGAACACCTCAGTCACGGTGCCTTACCCATAGTTTAGCACAGCCGCACACACAGGAGGTGGGGTGGGGGGCAGCAGGGTGCGTGAGAAAGCTGAGAACGTGGGCAGGAGTCCGAACAGGAACCAAGCCACGCTTAAAGAGTTAAGACTTTATCTTGAAAGAAGTTGAGCGATCAATAAGTGATCTAACTTACCCAGGGGAGTGACTGGCTTAGACTTGGATGTAGGAAGAGTTCTATCTGCTGGATAATTAAGAAGAGGGACAGTTCTGCAGGCCAGTCGGAAAGCCATGGCAGACTTCCGGGGACAAGACAATGGTGACTTAAAATAAGGCAGGGGGATGGAGAGAACCCTAGGATTTAGAAGAGCTTAAGTAGAAGTCACAGAACTAGGAAATATAGATAAGGGGGGTAAGAGACCAGGAGAATTCAAGAATGACCCCCCCCCCGGTTTCTAGCTTGGGCAACTGCAAAAAGTCTTGGGAAGTAATTCGGATGGTCTGGAAAGACCTTCCCCACAGCACCCTACACGAGAACATCAACAAAGCAGCTATTCTTCTACCTCCCAGACAGCTCTTGTTGACCTAGAAATTCTTAGGTCTTGCACCACTGACCCAGAAGTCTCAGCCACAGCCACTAGACTTACAGGAACAGAAGGAGGCTGGGGGCAAGAGAGGGAAGAAGATGGGCATTTATTACACTCGGTACTTCCGAAACGATTTCTGTCCTCTATCTTATTTAAGTTTTGCAAGAATCCTTAGAGGTAGGCAGGTTTTTATCCTCATTTCATAGCTGCAGAATTGGGGACAAAGTAATGTGCTGCCGGTGGCCACAGCCACAAGCAGGCAGAGCTGGGCTTTAAATCCAGACGTTTTTAACCATATAGAACAGCATTTTTTTTGTTGTGGTTTTTTGGTTTTTGGGTTTTTTTTTACACCACGCTGTTTCCCTAATGAGCCCTCGTTTCTACCTGACTGGATATTCTGCACCTCTACTGCCGTGCCCCCTGCCTCCATCTTCATTCAGCACTGAAGGGTGAAGACCAAGGGAAGGACTCTGTCCACTCTAAGAGGCCAGCGGAAGATTGCTTCCAGGAGCAAGGACGGCGAGAGAGCTTCTTAATCCTTTGTAACTGGCCCCACACTTGTTATCCACGCAAAAACCCTAAAGCCAAGGGACCGACGTCATTATCTTTGTGAGCAGCAGGGCAGGGGAAGCTGGAGACAGCATCCCAGTCCACAGTCAATTCAAGGAAGGAGGAAGTGTCGGGAGATGAAAGTTAAGAGCTAGGGATCCGGGGGAGGACAAAGTTAAGAAAGGAACGCGTGATGAGTTTCCAGGGCCTCCCTCCAAAAGATAGGTGAGTGTGTCTAAACCTTACAAGGGCCTCTGGAAACCTAGCAGCTGGACCTCTGTGGCCCCTACATGGAGGCTGCCCTCCCAGGTCCGGGACACCCTGATCCTGGAGCTGTTAAGAGAAACTCCAGGGCCAACCCCAGCTCCTTCTTAACCAGCGAGGTTTACATTTGATATGAATCTTGGCTTATCTCCTTCGAGGTCTTAATCTTTCTGTGTTCATGTAGTAATCTATCCATTTTGCTTCTAGTCTTCTATTGTTATTTCTGTATATTTTACTCTCCCCACCCGCCCCCCCACCCCCCTTCTGGATTGGAAATTCTTCAGAGGATCCCAGTTTCACTCACTCTGTATTTCCACATTTTTTTTTTTTTTTTTATGCAGGAGAGGCATAACTGGAGTTTGACCATTGTCACTGTAATGTCATCAGAAGGTCTGAAATGTTCATTTCTCTCCTGGGTCTTTAACCACTGACAGTGACAGAGAGTGGACACAAGAGGGCGCTCCTTCCCCTCTATCTCAGTCCAGGGAGCCGCTCCTTTTCTGCCCGGTTCAGACAGGACTGACATCGGTGCAAACATATTTGTACTACTATTGGGGAGAGGTTTGGGGCAATTTTGAATATTTATACAGACACCGTTAGGGAACTATGTATTCAGCTCAGGTCTTTGATTTCATTCGAATCAAACAAATGACCACAAATTCAGTTTTTGAAGAACTTAACGTCTAAGGAAGAAACATATGTTTTAAAAAGTAACCTACCACTTTACACCCACTGGGATGGCTATTGTTGAAAACATCAATAACAAGTGCTGGCAAGGGTGTGGAGAAATTGGAAGCTTTGTGCATTTGTTGGTGGGGTTCTCAAATGACAGATGCTATGAAAAAATTAAGCCTCGAATTACCTATGATCCAGCAATTCATGTGTAAACCCCAAAGAACTGAGAACAAGGACTCGAAGAGATATTAGTCTATCCATGTTCACAGCAGTATTATTTATAATAGCCGGAAGGTAGAAGCAACACGAGTCTCCATTGACAGATGAATGGATAAACAAAGTCTGGAATGTTCTTCAGTCTTAGAAAGGAAGGAAATTCTGACACAGGCTACAACATGGGTGAACCTTGAGGACATGATGCTAAATGAAAGAAGCCAGCCTGGCTGACTCAGTTGGTAGAGCATGCCTCTTTTGATCTTGGGATTGTGAGTTTGAGCCCCATGTTGGGTGTGGAGATTACTTAAAAAAAAAAAAAAAGGCCAGTCTCAAAAGATAAATACTAGATGATCCCACTTATATGAGGTACCTAGAGTAGTCAAATTCAAAGAGCTAGAAATAGAATAAAGGTTTCCAGGGGCTGTGGAAGAGGAAAAATGGGGAGTTACAGTATTTAGTGGGTACTGAGTTTCCATTTAGGAAGATGGGTGATGGTGCTGGTTGCACAACAGCGCGAATGTACTTAATGCCCCTGAATTGTACACTTACAAATGGTTAAAACTGCGGGTGCCTGGGTGTCTCAGTCATTTAAGCATCTGCCTTCAGCTCAGGCCATGATCTCAGGGTCCTGGGATCGAGTTGTCAGGCTCCTTGCTCAGCATGGAGTCTGCTTCTCCCTCTGCCTGCTACTCCCCCTGCTTGTGCGCTCCCTCTCTGGCAAATAAAATAAAAATCTTTTTAAAAAATGGTTAAAATTGAAAAAAAATGGTTAGAATAGTAAATTTTATGTTATGTATATTTTACCACACCAAGAAGAATAAAGGGGAAAACACCCAAAATGTATAGTTAACAGTACGAAAATAGAGGCAAATACTGAAAATGGAGCAGCTTATGCTACGTGGGGGAGAGGCTGGGAAAAATTATAATCAGGGATAACAGTGATCTGGGTCTTAGAGGATGTATAGTGGATAAAGCAAGATAAGTTCTTAGGCTCTTCTTGATGCCCTAGATTATAGCTTTTACGCTACAGTGGTCTCTCCTACACCCTAGATTCTCCCCAAGCTGCTTCTTTTTTTCTTTATTTTGTTTACTTCCCATAACTTAGGTTCCCTTGCCCCTGTCCTGGTTTTATCAGAATCCAGATTTTTTTTATAGTACTTGATAGATTACAGTGCCCTTTCTCCTCCACTATTAACACATTTAAACCTTTAACAATCTCACGAGACAAACATGGAAGACACTACTATCACCAAACTACAGATGAAGGCTCCAAGATTCACAAATATTAGTGGACCTGGACGGTTAATACAGACCAGCGCAGGAGCTAGATCTGTACCTCCTTTCCCAGGCACTGGTTCTAAGTACCCTGTGGCCTCCCTAGCCTCTGCATCCACCCCGGGGTCAGCTACTGTCAGCAGCCGCACTCTGACCTTGGGCTTTCTTCCTGTGGCTTTTCTGTCAGCAGGCTTCCTTCTGTCCTCTCAATTTGCATTTCTGTCCTTCCTCCTTACATCTCACACCCTCACCACTCTTAGGATTTCAGCTGATAAATATCCCCAATTCTTCCTAGGTTTTACTTATTTTAGAAATAAATCACCTGGGGGCGCCTGGGTAGTTCAGTGGGTTAAGTGTCTGCCTTCGGGTCATGATGTCAAGGTCGTGGGATCGAGCCCCACATTGGGCTCCCTGCTCAGTGGGGAGCTGGTTTCTCCCTCTCCCTCTGCCCCTCCACCCCCCAATCCCTGCTTATGCTCTCTCTAGTAAATAAATAAAATCCTTAAAAAAAAAAAGTCATGATTTGACCCAGCTTTGTTCCTCTCCTTCATTTCGTTAAACACTCTTCTGCAAGTTACATGTGTATCTTCCTCAGTTCAGTATCTACTCTCCTTAAAACAGGAAATCTGGTCTCAGCCTTAACCTCACGGCAATTGCATTCTCATGGTGTCTTGGTCTGTTTGGATTGCTGCAACAAAATATCATAGACTGGGTGGCTTATAAACAACCGAAATTTACTTCTCATGGTTCTGGAGACTGGGAAGTCCAAGATCAAATTGCTGATATATTTGGCGTCTGGCAAGGGCCTCCTCTCTGGTTTATGGGTCACGCATTCTCCCTGTGTCCTCACATAGTAGAAGGAGTAAGGGAGCTTCTCTGGGGTCTCTTTGATAGGGGCACTAATCCCATTAATGGGGGGTTCTACCCTCATGACCTAATCACCTTTCAAAGGCCCTGCCTCCCAATACCATCACCTTGGGGGTTAGGATTTCAATATGTGAATTTTGGGGTGACACAAACAGGACCCTCCTAACTGCCAAATCAAGTAGCCGTTTCTCCATCTTCATCCTACTGGATCTCTGTAGCATTTGATCTAGATGAGTATTCTTTTCTTTTTTGAAGTCTGTCCCCATGTCGGGGACAGCTGCCTCCTCGGGAGAGCACCATCCCCCACCAACGGAATCAAAGGTAATCTAGAGACGTTGGTGCCAGAGCCGGTGATTGTCAGCTGGTCTGCCCCCACCTGCCGGAGCCGAAGTGCATGTGATTCCTGCACGTGGCATATCGTACCCCACTCTGCCAAGCAGACGCTCTTACTCATTAACGCTCGGAGAACTAAGAACTCATATATACTCCGAGAAAGGTCCTATTCTAACCCAGTGTGATAGAAAGGTGAAAGAAATTTTCAATTTATTTTAAGTAGGCTCCACACCCAATGTGGGGTTCCAATTCATGACCCTGAGATCAAGAGTCACGTGCTTTACTGACTGAGCCAGCCAGGTGCCCAGAAAAAATCTTATTTTAATAAATACCACCAAGAGTTTCCATTTTTTCTCATGGTGGGATCTCAACCTCAATACACCTGAGGGAACTGACTCTTTTATTAGTAATTAGAATTAGTAGCTCTCTGCGGTGATGATTCTGGGGGATTACATAGATACCAGGGTGGGTAATGAGATACCAAACTCAAGAGAACTGAGTTGAGAATCACAGCTCTGTTTTTTTTTTTTAAGATTTTATTTATTTATTTATTTATTTGACAGAGAGAGACAGCCAGAGAGAGAGGGAACACAAACAGGGGGTGTGGGAGAGGAAGAAGCAGGCTCCCAGCAGAGGAGCCTGATGTGGGGCTCGATCCCGGGATCCCAGGTCTCTGGGATCACGCCCCGAGCCGAAGGCAGACGCTCAATGACTGAGCCACCCAGGTGCCCCTAGAATCACAGCTCTGTTACAAGACAATCTTACAGAAAAGGCTGAATTAATAAATACTTCTTGTATCAATAAATATTCCCTTGTTAATATTGTTAAAACTGAATAACTGAGCCGCCTCCCACTTGGTAATCAGTATATTTAACAAAGATACCATCCTTTGTACTCAATAAAAAAGGTGTTTCTTTTCCAGACCCCTTAAAAGATTCTAAAGCCAAGATAGGACCCCTGTAATGAAGAAAACTACAGTGCAGCAGGAAGGTAAGTCTCGTAAACAAGAAACAATTGCGTTCTAAAGATGTTAGGCATAGTTGTAGTTCAAAGAACAAAGTCAGCAGTGGCGAGGGTGATTGAAAAGCAGTTGTGCAGGTGACCTAAGCCCTAGAGGAAGGGTGAGGCTTGGAGAGACCGAGACAAAGAGGTAACAGTAGGAGCAAGAAGACATGTAGGAAACGGTTTGCTGCTAGGAGAGAAGTCCAGGCTTGACCTGTGTCCTGTGAGGGCAGAGCTGGAAGGGCAGGTGGAGGGGGCAAGGCTAAGGGCAGACAACACCTGAACAGGATGTAGTAAAGAGCTTTGTGGGTTGCTGCACAGAGAAATAATATGATGAAACCATTTCCAGAAGATTGGTGAGAAACAGGATGGATTTGAGAGGTAAAAGATGATAGGTGGGTGAATTGACCACTGCGGCAAGAATTCAGGTGTAAGATGAAGGACCGGATTAGGGAGAGTGGCCCTAATGATTAAAAGAAATGGATGGATTAAAATGATAGCCCCTTCTCAATATCCACGATTCAAGCAACATGATTCACCACATTAGCAAAATGAAGGAGAAAAATCATATGATCGTATCGGTAGATGAAGAAAAAGCATTTAACAAAATTCAATCCATTCGTGATAAAAACTCAGTGTACTGGATGGAGAGGGGATGCACCTTGTCATAATAAAGGCCATATATGACGAGCCCTCAGATGCCATCACATTCAGTGATGAAAAGCTGAAAACTTTTTGCTAAGATCAGAAGGAAGACGAGGATGCCCCACTCTTGCCACTTTCATTCAACACAGTATTGGAGGCCCTAGCCAGAGCAACTAGGCGAGAAAAATAAATAAAAGGCATCCAAATCAGAAAGGAAGAAGTAAAACCATCTCGATTTGCAGATGATATTATATTATATGTAGAAACCCCTGAAAACCTCACCAAAAAGCTATTAGAAATAATAAATGAAAAACTAAAAACCTCACCAAAAAACTATTAGAAATAATAAATGAAATCAGTAAGGGTGCAGGATACAAAACCAATATACAAAAATCTGTTGTGTTTCTATACACTCATAAACCATCGGAAAGAGAAATTAAGAAAATCCCATGAACAATTACACCAAAAAGAATAAAATACCTAGAAATAAGGAGGTGAACGATCTGTACACTGAAAACTACAAGACACTGATGAAAGAAATTAAAGGAGACACAAATAAATGGGAAGGTACTCTGTGCTCATGGGTAGGAAGAATTGCTGAAATGTCCATAAAACCCAAAGCAGTCTACAGATTCAATGCAATCCCTATCAAAATTCCAATAGCACTTTTCACAGAAAAAGAACAATCTAAATTTTCTTTTTTTTAAAGAAGGTTTTATTTATTTTTTGAATATTTTATTTATTTATTTATTTCAGACAGAGTGAGAGCTAGAGAGAGAGAGAGCACGAGCTGTGGGGGAGGGGCAGAGGAAGAAGCAGACTCCCCACTGAGCAGGGAGCCCAAAGCAGGGCTCAGTCCCAGGACCCTGGGATTATGACCTGAGCCAAGGCAGATGCTTAACTGACTGAGCCACCCAGGCACCCCAATCCTAACATTTCTGTAGAACCACACAAGACCCCCAATAGCTGAAGCAATCCTGAGAAAGAACAAAGACGGGGACATTATGCTTTCTGATTTCAAAGTATATTGCAAAGCTACAGTAGCTAAAACAGTATGGTATCGGCACAAAATAAACACAGGTTTCACTGAAATAGAATAAAATCCAAAAATAAACTCATGTGTATGTGGTAAATTAATTTATGACAGAGGAGCTAAAAACGTACAATGGAAAAAGGATCGTCTCTTCAATAAATGGTGTTGGGAAAACTGGACAGCCAGATGCAAACAGATGAGACTGGACCTTTACGTTACACCGTGCACACAAATCACCTCAAAATGGATTAAAAGCTTGAATGTAAGACGTAAAACCATAAAACCCCTAGAAGAAAACATAGGGGTCCCTTGACATTGGTCTTGGGAATGATGGGTTAGATCTGACACCAAAAACAAAGGTAACAAAAGCAAAAATAAACAACTGGGACTACATCAAACTAAACAGCTTCTGCTCAGCAAAGGAAAGCATCAACAAAATGAAAAAGTAACCTACAGAATGGAGAAAATATTTACAAATCATCTGTCTGATAAGGGGTTAATATCCAAAATACATAAAGAACTCCTACAATTCAAAAGGAGGAAACTAAAAAAATCTGAACTTAAATTGGGCAGAACTGAAGAGACATTCTTCCAAAGAAGACATACAAATGGCCAATAGGTCCATGAAAGGTACTTAACTCATGATCGTCAGGGAAATGCAAATCAAAGCCACAATGAGATACCACCTTACACCTGGCTATCCTCAAAAAGACAAGCGAAAAGCAGTATGTGGAGAAAAGGGCACCCTCGCGCACCGTTGGTGGGAAGGCAAGCTGGTGCAGCCACTAAGGTAAACAGCATGGAGGTTCCTCAGAAAATTTAAAATAAAACTACCTTATGATCCAAGAATCCCACATTGAAAGAAAGTGAAACAGGTATGGAAGAGACATCTGCACTCACATATTAGCTGGAATATTATTGACAATAGCAGAGATATGGGTACAAGCTGAGTGTCCATCCAACAGATGGATGGGTAAAGAAGATGTTATTGAGCCGTAAGAGAGAAGGAGATCCTGACATTTGTGAGCACATGCATGGCGCTTGAAAGCATTATGCTAAGTGAAATAAGGAAAACAAAGAATAAGAATGTGGGGTCTTAAAAACGACCAATCAACCAACCAACCAACAAAAACAACCAGGGTCAGACTCATAGAAACAGAGAGTAGAAAAGCGGTTGCCAGGGGCTGGGGGGGTAGAGGAAATAGGGAGAGGTTGGTAAAAAGATGCAAACTTTCAGCTGTAAGATGAAATAGGTCTGGGAATCTTATATAAGACATTGTGATTATAGTTGATAGTTGAAATTTGCTAAGAGAATAGAACTTCAAATGTTCACACAGGAACAAACCAAACCTCTGCATTGTAAAGACATTGCCAGGTTTATGCCCTTCGATGTTTGAAGAACATGGCTGCGTACCATTCTGTTCTTTCCCGTGCATTTTCCATATAACATAGTGAGTTAGAAGGAGAGATAATCATGATTTTAGAAGTTTTCACCAAGTAGAGAGTTGATTTGATCTTCTAAAGCTTTATAGGGTTTGTTCGGACAGGTGTGAGCCAGGACAGAGTTCCAGGGAGATGGAATGGTTTGTGCATAGCAAAAAAAAAAAAAAAAAAAAAAAAGCAAAAGCGAACAGAGATTAGACAACTGTCTGAAGTCAAGAATTCATGAAGGAGAGTAATAATGATAGGTCAAGGTATTTATTTGGGAGTGCAGTGTTTTCTCTAACTTATTTATGATGAAATTTTAAATAGTTTTCATTTTGTCATAAAAAGGAACACAATTTTTAAGAAAAGAAATGACTATACAATTGACCTGCATTATAAAAATCACAGCTACCACACATGTGGCTGTGGGAAAACCAAGCTGTTGAAGTAAACGTGATCTGTTGTTGCCAAATCTGTGTTAATTATTTATTTGCTGCCTTTTCATTCAGCTTGTCATTTGCTGATGCTAGCAGATAAAAGTTGGGACCCTTACTATTACGGAAAAAAAGTATAGGGGTAAAAAAAACCTTACAAGTTGAGGAAATTCTATCCATTAAATTTTCTTTTCTCTATGAATCAGGCAAAGGTCATGGTTATTTGATATGAGGGCAGACCACCTTGGTGCAGCTCACAGAACATCAATCTTCCCAGGGAGTATGGATTAAGCCCCACTGTGCACCGTGGGAAGCAAGGCCCCAAAAGGAGGAATGTGTGCTTTTAGGCAGATTACTCCGGTAACTGTATACAGGATGCGTTGTTGAAGGGAACAACCAAAGACAGGAAGACCAGCTAGAAAATTATAGCAGCAAGCAGCAGTAATCCAGGCTTGAGATGGAATGATAGGACTTTTATACTTACCCAGTACTTTGTTATACAAATTCTTTTCACAAACACGCCTTAAAGCGATTATGTGAGGTAGGAAGTATTAAAAAAAAAAAGCTGGACGTTTCATTTAAAAGGTGTCTATGTAGGAGATATTAAAAAAATAACTGGCAGGACTTACTGAGTGGTGGAGTGGTGGGAAAGGAGTTGGGGGCGGGGGAGAGAGAAATCAAAGCTGATCCCAAAGTTTTTGAACTTGGACAAGTGAGGAGAATGTTATTAACAGAAGCCTAGACGAAAAGCTAATTTGGAGGAGGGGGGTAAATTTTCTTTTTTCTTTTTGTTTTGAAATAATTTCAAACTTAAAAAAAAATGTATTTAAGTAACCTCTATACCCAACATGGGGTTTGAACTCATGACTCCGAGATCAAGAGTCGCATACTCCTCCGACTGAGCCAGCCAGGTGCCTGAAATAATTTCAAACTTTGAGAAAAGTTATACTAAAGGAATAGTACAAAATAAGTTTTGTATTCCCTTTGCTCAGAGACTCATTCAACTTTTGCCTGTCATCTCAGCAGCCTCCTTTAGAGCAAAAGGGTCCAACACAGGATCATACATTGCACCCTATTGTCCCGCCTTACAAATCTCCTTCATTCCAGAGAAGTTCCTCGACTTTCCTTTCCTTTCCCGGCCTTGGCTGTTTTGAATATTACAGCCCATTTTGTAGGCTGTCCCTCAATTTGGGTTTGTCCAGTGTTTCCTCCTGATTACACCAGGTTATGCATCTTCTGGCAGAAAACCGCAGAAGTGACCGAATGCTCATTGCATCATCACACAGGTCTGATTTATCTCATGACTTGTGGTGTTAACTTTCATGACTGGATTAAGATGGTACCAGACAGTTTTTTCCATGGTAAAGTTACTTGCCACCTCCCTATCCGATTGCTAAAATACGTTGTGAGGTGGTGGCAAGGCTGGCTTCATGGCAGAACCACCTGTATAGTCGTATGGGGTCCTGCACTTAGTAGGGTCCCAGGCTTAGGTTCTTTTTGCTCAGTACCCAAAGAAGAAAGGAAGGAAAGGGCAAAGAAGCATACATGCAATTTTTGACTTGTTACATTGGAGTGGCCAGGACACCTAGGAGTTAGAAAAGTGAGACTAGGGCTTGGGAGGGAAATCTGGGCTAGAGATAATGCCTGGAGCTTTACCAGCCCAAAGGTGGTGGCTACATGGGGACGACAGTCTCTCCAAGGGCATTAGGAAGAAAATGAGGAACCGAGGACCTAACCTTTGGGAACACACACAGATGCAGACTCGGAGGAAGGGAAGTCAGCAAAGGACTTCCTTTGGAATGCATCAGAGAGAGGGAAATGCACTAGTGCCCTGGTACAGAAACCAAAGGAAAGGGGGTTTTACAAGGAAAAGGGTAGTCAGCCATGTCAGTGCTGTGAAGAAGTTAAAGGAGGTGGCTGACCAAGAGAAAAAGATCCCCGGTTCTAATAGCCACGATGAAGAGATTATTCATTTGCGCTTTTAACAACGGACATTGGCGGCTGTAGGTTAGGGCATAGGCTTGAGGATGGAAATGGCGCTGGCAAGGCGAGCTTCCTGGGTGTACCATCACGCACAGAGTCCCGTGATTATAAGAATAGTTCCTGGCTTGGTTAACGCTCTTGAAGTTAATATTTGAGCAGGAAGCCCTGCGTTTTCATTTTGCCCTAGCCTCTGCAAATTTCAGAGCCGGTCCTGGGTGAGGGAGCCAGTGTAAATTACTTTTTCCTTTGGAAATACTTGTTGATGACAGTGAGAGGGCACTATCTTGTGTCTCAATGGCAAAGCAGAGGTAAAATTTCATTAAGCCTTGGGCGCCTGTGTTGGCGGGGGGTAGCGGATGGAGCGGGGAGTGGATGGTAGTGAGGGGATTACCCAAGCCGGTGAGGGAGGGTGGATTTACAGAAGAGGAGAGAGATAGGTGCAAGGCCCTTGGTGCGTCAGACTTGGGCCTGGAAAGGCAGCGGAACTGGAGGAAACTAAGTGGTAAGAAAGACAGCCCACGCGAAGAAGGTGCGCCAGCAGGCTGAGGGCAAGCCAAGCGCCAACGGGAAACCTCGTCCTGTGTGGGTGGCGAGCCTGCACCACCGCACGGAGGGCGCGCGCGGGCACTGGCTGGGCAGCCTCCAGGGCTACTCGGCCCGGGGGTAACGCGCGTTCGGCTCGGGACGCGATTCCGACCCGCGGGCCCAGCACCACTCTGGCACAAAGGGGCCGAACGAGCCGCGGAGGCCGCGCGTCGGAGCAGCGGCCCGGGTCCCGCCCTCCTCCTCCTCCTTCCTCCCTCCCTTCGTGCCCTCCGCAGGGCTGGGGCCGGCGCGAGTGGGCCCGCCGCCCTCCCAGCCCGCAGGCCGCGCTCCCGGGGGTGGCGCCCGGAGGCCTCCGTGGGCCCGGGCACGTCCGCGCCGCCGCCCTCCCAGCCTCGCGCGCCCGGAGGCTGAGCTGGCGGGGAGGGGCCTCGCTCTCCCTCCCCGGCTCGGGCGCTTCCGCCGGCCGCGGCCAGGGTGAGGCGCTGGGCCCGGGGCGAGGACGGAGCTGGGGACGCGCGTGGCCTCCGCTCCGGGGCAGGGGTGGAGGGCGCGCGAGCCCACACGCCGCCGCTCGGCTAATCGCCCTGTGCTGCAGGCGGCGTCCCGGGCTCGGCACCTCCGCGGACGGAGGAGTCGCAGCAGCTCCGTCTGCGCTCGCGGTGGGGGAAGGAGCTCGCGGAAACCCGCCCGAGCCAGACGCAACCCTCCCCAGCCGCTTCGGCCTCGGCCTCTGGAATCTTCCTGCCAGCGGCCTCCCGCTTCTCCGCGGCCCCCGAGGGCCCTGCGTAGCTTTCAAAACTTTTAGGAGGGGGCTTGGAGGAAATTAACCTGATTCAAAGAATTGGGAAGGAAACTGAGGAGATTTGAGGTCGATTTCAATCTCCATCTACCACCATAGAATCAAAGTAGTCTGTGCTTACTGTCTAAATTGTGGCAAATACAGAGAAGTAAATAATTAGACCAAAAAAAAAAAAAAAAAGTACCCACAATTCCACTACCCATAAGGAAACACTTTACATATTGGGATAGTTCTTCACATTTGCTATGTATATATATATTTTTTACAGAATTGCCAATTCTGTGTAAGTTATTTAGTATCTTCTTTTTTATGCTTAATATAAACATTTCTTATTTCGTTGAGCACGTTGTTTTTTTTTAATGCTTCTATACTAAATTGTATAACTGTACCAAAATGTAACCATTTTCAGTCTTTAAAGGTACAAAGGATACAAATATTTTTTAAAATTCTTATTCTTCATATTAAATTTTCTCAACTAATTTCTGTTTCCAGTCTCACTGAATGAATGGCCTGTCTTACAACACCTATGAATATCAATCAGAGAAAGACACCAGGCCTTGAAAAGGTATCCTCATCTCTCCTTCTGGGCATGAAACCTCTGCACTACCTTCTTCCTTTCATTAAAAATGTAAAAGAAAAATTCAGAGCATTTGGGATTCAGACATTCAAACTATTGGAGACTTTGGCCAGTTCTTGTTTTTCAGTTTCCCCATCATTTTCTATTCCCCTAAAGCTTAAGAACAATAGCACCCAGTCAGTCAGTGTCTTAGAGATGGAGGAGGAATCAGTCAGAAATCTCTCCTCTAGAACCCTGGCCTCCCCTGACTCCAAGTGAGGCTCCTTCTGTATGTTTCCTCAGGAGCTTTAGCCTGCTAATAGGTGCTGTGGCTCCCATGGGGTCGGATCAGTAAGTCAAAGCTCAGGTGCTAAATAATTATTACTATTAAGAATCCACTTGAGGGACGCCTGGGTGGCTCAGTTGTTAAGCATCTGCCTTCGGCTCAGGGCGTGATCCTGGGGTCCTGAGATAGCACCCGCATCGGGCTCCCTGCTGAGAGCCTGCTTCTTCCTCTCCCACTCCCCCTCCTTGTGTTCCCCCTCTCCCTGGCTGTCTCTCTGTCAAGTAAATAAATAAAATCTTTCGGGGAAAAAAAAAAAAGCTTCTGACTCTTGATTTCAGCTCAAGTCATGATCTTAGGGTCATGAGATCGAGTCCTTGCATCGGGCTCTGTGCGGGGCATGGAGCTTGCTTACGTTTCTCTCCCTCTGCCTCTCTCTCTCTCTCTCTCTCTGAAAAAAAAGAAAAAAGAAAATAATTCCCTGGAGAAACAAACTAAATGTCCATCAAGGATAAATGGAGAAAGAAGATTGGTATATGTGTACACACACACACACACACACACACACACACACAAACACGGCATGGAATATTATTTGGCCATGAGAAAGAAGGAAATCCTGCTGTTTGCAATAATGGATGAAACTTGAGGACATTAAACTAAGTGAGATAAGTCAGAGACGACAAATATTGTATGGTATCACTTACTGTGGAATCTAAAAAAAAAGTCAAACTCATAAAAAAGGGGTGGGGGGAGTGAAATGGCATTTACAAAGGGCTGGGATGGGGTCAAGGGAGCAGGAGAGATGTTGTTTAAGAGCACAAACTAGTAGAAGGCGCCTGGGTGGTGCAGTGGTTGAGAGTCCGACTCCTGATTTCTGCTCAGGTCATGATCTCAGGGTCGTGGGACTGAGCCCTGCGGCAGGCTCCAGGCTCGGTGCAGAGTCTGCTTGGGACTCTCTCTCTTTCTCCCTCTACCCCCCCCCACACACACTTGCACTCTCTCTCTCAAATAAATAAAATAAATCTTTTTAAAAAAGAGTACAAACTGGTAGATACATAAGTCCTGGAGAGCTAATGCTCAACGTAGTAATTATAGACAATAATACTGTATTATAGACATCAAACTTGCTAAGCTACTAGATCTTAATTATTCCTACCACAAAAAGAAATGATCATTTGGTGACATGTTAGAGGTGTTAGCTAATGCTACAATAGTAACCATATTGTAATATACAGACGTATCAAATCAACACGTACACTTTATTTTTTTTTTAATATTTTATTTATTTATTCGACAGAGAGACAGCCAGTGAGAGAGGGAACACAAGCAGGGGGAGTGGGAGAGGAAGAAGCAGGCTCATAGCGGAAGAGCCTGATGTGGGGCTCGATCCCATAACGCCGGGATCACGCCCTGAGCCGAAGGCAGACGCTTAACCGCTGTGCCACCCAGGCGCCCCAACACGTACAGTTTAAATTTATACAACATTATATGTCAAATATATGTCAATACAAAAAAAGTCCCATATAGCTTGGGCCTTAGAGAATAAAATAAACTGGAGAGTAAAGAAGCAACATTCTGCATACAAATGACCTCACTCAGCCTTATCCCACAAAATTAAAATTTAAATGGACAAGTGCTGTAATGAAGGTAAACGCAAAATGCCAGGGGGGAGGGGAAGAATCCACTGGAAACCTGACTGCCGACCCGCTCGGGACGCTGTGGCAAGTCACGATCCTGGAAGACTTATTCCCCAGTCAGTGGGCGAAGGGACTGTGAAGCTCTCTGGAGCTGTGGCATTGCATTATAAGAATGGGTACTAATAGCCACTCTATTGAGCCCTAGCTTGCTCTCAGTGTTGTAACAGGTCAGGGCCACCCTGTGAGGGAGGGTGGCTCATTCTATAGATGAGGAAACTGCAGCTCAGAGCGGTTTGTCTGATTCCTTGATACCCTGTAACTAGTAACACATGTTCTAACACATGTTGCTCCCCCCGCACTCCCCACCACCGCCTTTGCACCTGCAGAGAGAGAGCGTGACCTGAATAAGACCTACACTTATATTTTAAACCCTTGAGTACTATGTCCACGCAATTATAGCACAGCCCTGATGGGATCAAAACATAGTAGCAGCAACCACTTTTCATGTTTACTTCTATTTGGCTGCAAATGTGTCATCACGTGGTTTTACCATGTTCTATCCATTAAGCTGGCCTGCTTCCCCAGCCCCATAAATTCAGCTTGCTCCCGGGGCTGCACCCGGAGCCTCCTGTTTTACCCTTATCTTTGAAGTCAGTACTGTTCATGTGTTTGCCTGGCATCTCCCATCTGGGCCGCTGGCCTTGTGATGTTCTTGAAGATGACTGTAACTCTTCTTTCCAGGGTGGGCTTGTTTACATCTACTTTCCGGTTTCCTGAAGACTACTAACCATTCCCTTAGTATCACTAAATCACAAAATGATCAAATATTCAATCTAGAAGGGACTTTCTCCATTGTCTAGTTATCATTTTACAGAGGAGGTGCTCAGATCACAGGGGTCCAGCGCTCTTTCCTGCAGTCTCTGGTCGCTGGCTGTTTCCAGCATCACAGATAAGAGCAGGTAACCCGCCAGTGCCCTTAGAGCAGCGGTCTCTGTCTCTTGGCTACTTAGCATGGTTGCTTAGCCAATCCTGAGTTATTGAGCAATGTGGATTTTGCTTATGTTAACACTGCAAAACATCCTGATAAACTGTCCTTTATGGCTCTGCCTCAGCTAAGCATCTGACCCTCAGTAGTGTAACAGGCAGAAGAGTGAGTATAAAGGAAAACCGTTAAAAACTCCTGCTATATCCCACAGCAGGAACAATCCTCCCTCCTTCTGGCCCAACTCTTACAGCTTCCTACAAGCTAGAAAGAGCTTTATTTTTTTTCCCAAACGATTTAAAGTTTATTTTAAAACATTACCATATACCATAAACATACTGTATACTCACACCTTTATAATTCATTGTCAGGTTTTTAAAATAGTATTGTTTGTGTTATATTTTTATGTAATTGATATATTGTTTCACTTCTGCAATTGGCTTTCCTCCCTCTTTGGATGGATACAGAGAGATGCAGATATCAGAAGTGATGAATTTCCCCAAACTGAGCAGTTACTTGCATTCAGATCAAGAAACAACATTCCTGCTATCCCCGAAGCCCCCCTGTGCAGAACTTTTTGTTATTGTTCTTTCTTCTCTCCTTTCAGAAATTTGCCTGATGTGCAAATGGATTTTTATTTGATTTAAAGATGGCACGTTTCCCAGCTTCCTAGCCTGCAGAATGTCTACAGTTGAAGAAGTATTTCTTTCCTTCCCACTCTTCTGAGGCCAATTTAAAGTCAAGTTCATTAAAAACTCTGGCATCGTAGGAGAACACTTGAGGGTGGATTCATAGATTCATACACAGTTAAAGCTTCGAGAGACTTTGGAAAGAGGGAGTTGGGAGTCAAGGTGGTGGACCTCTCAAGGGGCAAATCAGAAACTGGAGCCCAGGCCTCTCTACGACTTTCCTTGCCTTGTTAATATTGTGTAAATAGCCACCACTGAGAGTAGAGAGGTACCAGGAAGAGAGACTTTGGGAAGATTTCCTGTGGAAAACTGAGTCATAACACTGTGGCCAGCCACAGTGGAGGGTATACAGGTGGTTCCCCCGCTTCCACTTTGCCAGAGAGAACTCTGCTGCCCCCTGGTTGCTGCCTGGAATAGTCTCTAACAGGGTCCTGAGTCCCACGCTATTCAAATTGTGAGCAGAGGCACCCCCAGGGATGCAGAAAATTCAAGGGGTGCCTCTGGATAGTTTACATTTTTGAAGGAAACAGGGTGATATGTGACATCTGTCACAAACTGCATAAACTATTACTTAAAGGAAATCCACAGTTTCAACATTAGATTGCACACATTTCTTTGACAACATTCTACCTTTAGGGAATTGGGTTTTGGTGGATGCTGTGTTAAAAGGAAAATTGTGGGGGAAAAGGAAATGAGGATGGTTGTGTGAAATCCGATTCCAGGGTTTGAGAAGCTGTACAGTGCTCCACAGGTGCACAAATTTCATTAGAAAGTAATTGTAGTTATTTAAGAATAAAAAATATCTACTTCTTTCCATTTATTTTTGCAAACAACCACTAAATTGTTTGGAACTAACTACCTGATAAATGGACCCATTCAGTAGGTATTTCCTTTGGCTGAGGGTCTCAGTGGACCTTTGCCTTAGGCATAAGGCTGGGCGAGATCAGCTTCTTTAAGTACTTTAGTACCGTGGGCCAAGTCGATGGTCAGCTGGTAGACCCAGAGCCTAGGATGATTTTACTCAGATAACGAAACTAAGTCCCAGAAAGCATATTGATGGAGATCATCCAGGTAGGGTAGATTCAATTTTTTTTTTAAAGATTTATTTGTTTATTAGAGAGAGAGAGAGAGAGAGTGCCAGCGCACAAGCAAGGGGAGGGGCAGAGGGCAAGGGAGAGGGAAAGAATCTCTTGCAGGGCGCGGAGGGTGAGCAGCTTGCTGCGCTGCACTGGGGCTTGATCTCAGGACCCTGACGCCATGACCCAAGCCACCAAAGCCGAAATCAAGAATCCGTCCCCTAACCAACTGAACCAGCCAGGCACCCCCAGATCCAGGCTTTATGGGCCTGAAGCTTATACAATTGTTGGAGCTTTTCACTTGTCCTCTTTAAGAACAATAATGCACAATTAGTTTCAAATCTGGGTAGAGGGCTTGTCAGGGGCCGATGGAAGTGAAAGGTCCTAAAGCTTAAGGTTCATTGGCTTCACAGCAAGTCCACTTGGCCGCCAGCTGGGAAGTGGTGGAAATGGAATTCAAACCCTGCTTTATCTGCCTCTAAAGACACAAAATAGGAATTTTCTTTNNNCCTAAAGATAAGAATAGAAAGCCAGGGATGTGAAAATACTCCTAGAAATGAAAGCCTAGCTGGGTTATCTCCACACGTGACACCCCCTCCTCCCCAAGAAGGAAGCTGAGTGGGAACACAGTTCCTGTATCCTCTTATTGGAAAGTTGAGACAGACTGGAAAGGGCTTTGGTGTCAAAGCTGGGTTTGAACTCTGGCCCCGTGGCTTGCAAGCTCTGTGATCTGGGAAAGTTACTTACCATCTCTGGGTGTTCCTGGAGCAGCAGTACCCACACCCCACCAGATTGTGAGGATTAAATGAGCTATCACAGACGACAGTGCCTGGTCTACGGCAGGCACACAAACTCTGTTCATCTCCCACTCCTTCCTCTGCTCCCACACAGATATCATATGTATTTGGAGACAAAATAAATATACACAAGCTAGCTGGTAGAGTTTCCTTCGTGTGTGGGTAAATTAAGTAAATGCACGTATATGGCAAGCAACTGTCTACAAAAGATGCAAATTAGACCAAGTTGGCAGATACTTGCCTTGTCTTGGTTCAGTGCCTAGCTCAGTGTCTACTTTCAGGGGTTCCCCGTTAACCACACACTAAGGTCAAATCTCCTTATTCTGGTATCTGAAAATTTCCAAAATCTGGACTCAGATTCCAAAATCTCTCCCACTATGATCCAACCCAAACCCCTCTTCTAACCCAACTGGCTTCCTCAATGACCTTTCAATACCCACCATGGCCTCAGCAGAAAGCCACTTCCCCTATCAGGAATTCTCTCTCTTTTCCACAGTCCTGAATTCTACCCATCCTTTGAGACCAGTTCCATCTCTGGCGGTGATTCTGACTGATCCCAGCCCTTGGGGATTCCAGTCCCGTCAGCTCTTACTGCTCCTCCCATTTGTGCCCTGCATTCAGATCTTTTTTTTTTTTTAAAAGATTTTATTTATTTATTCGACAGAGATAGAGACAGCCAGCGAGAGAGGGAACACAAGCAGGGGGAGTGGGAGAGGAAGAAGCAGGCTCCTAGCTGAGGAGCCTGATGTGGGGCTCGATCCCATAACACCGGGATCACGCCCTGAGCCGAAGGCAGACGCTTAACCGCTGTGCCACCCAGGTGCCCCCCTGCATTCAGATCTTAACTGCACACCGCCTGATTTTGTTCTACCGCTTTTAGGGAGTTTGTTTTTCCTTCCAACTGCATTGTAAGTTCAATGCAGTGTCATGGAAATAACATGAGACCGAAACAGAGACTTGGCTTCTGTTCTTAACTTGCTGTATAACCCCAGGCAAACAGCTTCCTTTAACTCAGAAGTGAGGGGGTTGAATAGGGAAACTCTAAGATTTCTTTTCTAAAATTAGGACCCTCTCCACAGCGCCCAGCTCAGTGACATGTATATATAATTTCATTTGAAAAACACTCAAACATATTCCCAAAGCACGGGCTAAAGGGTGAATAAAAGGTGAACAATAAAGGGCTTGCTCTCAAGGAACTTATAAGGGAGAACTAGATACACATACTCACTTGTGGAACTGGCTGAATGAGGGTCTGCAGCTAAAAGATCAGGAACTGGTTGATCATCTGACATTATGCCTGGTAGTTGCCTTTGTCCCCCATCTCCACTGTCTGCCTCCCTGGCTGGCCTCATTCTCTGAATGCCATGTTTCTTCCTGTTCCAGCACCCCACCATGCTCACCTTACAGAAGCAGAGCTCAGAAGCTCCCTGCTTCTGTCCTCACTGTGCCACACATCCAGTTCCCCTTGGCTCTAAAGTCAGCTGTGCTGCTCTCCACTTGGGGATGCCCCAGTCAACACGGCTATCCTGCCCTCTGCTCTTACATAACTATCTGCTGGAACCTGAAGGCAGTCCTCTAAAGCTGGGCCTGACCTGATAGATTAATCTGGCTGCAATATAGAGTGGGAGGCTCCAGGGAAGAGGAAGAACATCGGGCATCAGGAAGAACATTAAGAAACCCAGCACACTGGGCAGCCTGGAGTGATTTCTTTGATGGCTTTGTTATATGCCAAGTGCTGTCCTCAACACTTCACCTAGATTAACTCATTCAGTCCTCGCAACAGCTCTGTGAGGTAGTTACTATCTTTATCTTCAATTTACAGATGAGGAACCCAAGGCAGAGAAAGGTCAAATAACTGCTCAGATAGCAGTGGAGAAGCTACGGCTGGAATTCAGGCTGTCTGGCACCACAGTCCACTCTCTCAACCTCTAGAAAAACCCGCCTCTTCTGCAGCCCTCGGTAAAGGTTTTCTTTTCTGTCAGCTCTGGTTATTTCCTGGAGCTACCCTGAGACAGACGGAATGTAACAGGCAGATCCATTTTCCCTGGTGTGTGGTGGGGAGATCTGGAAGGTGTAAACTAGATAACCAAGACTGGAGTTACCGGTTTCAGGGTGGTTGGTCTGCCCCCGAATTGCAGGAAAGGATCAGGCTACAGAGAAGGCCCTAGTAAAAGGAGGTCTGAGTTCTGGTCTTAGTTCTAATCTAGAAGATATTTCGACCTTTCTGAACCTGAAGTTTCCCAACCTTAAAAGCGAGAGAAAGGGAAGGGAGTGGCGCCAGGTGAGCTCCCGGGTCCCTGCGACATTCCAGTTATGGAGTGGTAATGGAGAGGTGTGGGAAGACCGTACAATATAGGTCTGTGTGTGCAGAAGGACGTCTCTGTGGGTGGAGGCAGGAAGGAGGCGTGTTTATGCAGCGGGGAGGGGGGTGTGAATACGCAGGGTCTGTGGACCCAGGCATGAAACTTAAGGAAAGAGGCTCCGCCGGCTGGGGACTTGGGGGGAGAGGAGTTGAGGGCAAGCCCTGAGGCCGGGCTGCGCGTGGAGGTTGCGTGAAGAGGAGCCGCAACAGCGGCTCAGTCAACGGGAGGCCTAGCGCAGCCCTCGGCGGGTGAGGGGCCAGAGTTGGGCCCCAGCCGGCCCGGAGGAGGGGCGGGGCAGGCGGGCCGAGGCCTTCGCGGGCTCCGGGGAGGGAGCTAGCCGAGGCCCGCGCCCGCCCTTCCCCGGGCCGCCACCGCCGTCTAGGCCCGCGCAGGCTCCGCCCACAACACATATCACGTGTGCGCCACGCACCCTCCCTCGGCGCTGGCCGGGGGCGCGCGGCCTGCCCGCGAGGTCCCAAGGGAGGAAGCTCCGGGGGCGGGCCAGGGTACTGGGCACCCGGCCGAAGCCTCGGCACAGAGCCGGGACACTGCCGGGGCGAGCGGCCGCCGCGAGGGGGAAGGCGGGAGGCTCGAGGGCGGGGGGCGGGGCCTGTCGTGAAGGGCGGGGCCTGTTGCTGGGGCTGGCGCAGGAAACGAGGAGAAGGGGCCGGTCCTACTGGCTGCCAGTTTGGGCTGCTTGTTTACTCCTGGCGGGGGAGCTTTAACCCGAAGGGCGGGAGGGAGAGAGGGAAAACCCGGAGCCGGATCTTCAAGCGGCTGGCGCAGGAGTGGGCGGAAGGAGGAATCCGCCGCGAAGGTGCCAAGGCCGGTGCGTTCTTGGAACGGTGCAGCTACAGACGCTCTGGACAGTTTTTGCTTGTTGTTTGGTGTGTTTTTAAAATTTCCTAGCCTGCTCAGTGCTCCCTCCTCCTCCCACCTCCTGCCTCCACCCTTCTCTCTCACTCTCTCTGTCTCTGTCTCTCGCACACACATGTTGGGAAAGGGTGCTCGCCTGCAATCCTTTGGCCCTGAAATTCCTTAACCCTAGAGTGGACTCCCCAGAGGAGAGGGCTGTGCCTACGTGCTCGTAGGGAGCCCTGCCTCATGAGGTGCATGCCTGCGTGCGTGTTGTCCCTGAGTGAGTCTCTGATACTTTTCTTAATCCAGGAAATGATTCAGTTGCAGTATCGTCATGTATTTTGCGTGTCTGCGTGTGGCTACAGTTACACAAATAAGTTAATTTTAGTCTGTATTCTAAGCATTCCAGCTTCTTGGACTTCTACCAATTTGTGTGGTAGATGAAAGAGCTTTTCGTAAAATGTAAAGTGCTCCATAAATGTACTCGCATAAAAATAGAGGAGAGGGGGCCGGCGCTGGTGCAATGCCTTCTTCAACTAACTCAATTTTTCATTATCTGAAAATTCAGTTGGAACCAGCATAGAGCTACTGTAAACATGTAATTTAATTTTGTACTGGTAACTACCATGTAACCATTTTATACGTGAGGAACTGAGGCTCAAAAAGACGAAGTGGCTTGTCAGCGATCACAACTAGTGAAAGAACATAGTAACACAAATCCTTTCACTTCCGAATGGTGTCCTTCCCTCCCTCCATTCCCGTAGTGGACAGATGTCATTTTCTCTGTCCAGCATTCATTCCTTTGGGACATAAGTCATCTATTTCCTATGGTTTTGTTTAGGCTCAAAACCATAGTATCCTATTCCTCTGGCAACAGTGGTCCAAAGGGTGGGCATTTTAACTAAGAATCAATTAGTCTTTCCCTGGAACTAGTATGTGAATACCAAGGCAGAAATGTTGTGTTCTGCTGGTGTTGCTAAATTGGGAAGTCATAGTTGGTAGCTGCCAGCAACAGTCTTCCCAAGCCTATGAAAGAAGATCTTTTGTGAGGGGTGTGTGTGTGTGTGTGTGTGTGCGGTGGGGAGCTCTTTTGAAATAGGAAAGACTGGGACTAATAAGAAGGGGCAACCAGAAATGAGAGGCTCAGAGCCCAAACTTCGTTTCAACCTGGGGCCTAGCTGTGTCTGTGGTCAGTACAAACTCAGGGATTTCCCAGTTAAGTGAGCCAACAAATTCATTTTTTTGCTTAAGCTAGCATGAATTGAGTTCCTGTCACTTGTCTCCAAAGAGAGGCCTGTCTAATAAGTTTGGCACAGTATTATTTATTTATCCCTTAGAAAATAATGGAAGTTGGGTGCTTGCCACAACTATCACTTCTTAAGTGTTCTAGTTCCCATGAGTCATACCAAATGTGAGTGTGGGTAGACAGAAGAAAATAGAATTCTTCCTCAATATTATTGTATGATAAACAGGACACAATTCAACAAAGCCAAATTAGAACTTGGACAGATAACATTTAACTTTGGGTTATTGTGAAGGTCTGAATCATGAAGAGGATAAGACAGATTTTTGAGATGAGATTATTAGAAGGCTTTTAGTGAAATGGTAAATAAAGAGGGACCAATAACAACTACAGTTGACTCGGAAAAACATGAAGGTTAAGGGTGCCAACCCCCCGCCCACCCTCTCACCCCCACCTGGTGCCCCTCAAAGTAAAAAAATCCTTGTATAACTTTTGACTTCCTGAAAACTAATGGCCTAGGAGCTTTACCGATAACAGCTAACACATATTTTGTATGTTATATGTATTATATAGTGTATTCTTACAATAAAGTAAGCTAGAGAAAGGAAAATATTATTAAGAAAATCATAAGGAAGAGAAAATGCATTTATGATACTGTACATATATTTATGGAAAAAATCTGCTCATAAATGGACCCATGCAGTTCAAACCCATATTGTTTAAGGGCCAACTGTCCTCTATTGGTTAAAGTTAAAGGATAGGAAGGTGAGCAGTCAGTTTTAAAGAGGTTATGGGGACAGGACATTGAACTGCAAGGAACAGGGGCATTAAGAATCACAGAATCTTAGAGACAGAAGGAGTTCCTGACAGATCGTTCTTCTTCCTCCGGAACAATTCTTGTGATGGACAGCTAGCTAGGTCACCAAGCAAAAGGTGGTCAGTCGTCCAAGGAGAACAGGAAAGAATGGTCCTTCCCATCCTTTGTCAGCTATTCTAAGGGCCTGGGATAAAACTGTAGAGGCCCTGTGTGCATTCCTTGGGAACTCAGCAGGGAGACTGGATCTGGTCTGATACTGCTGTCATGAGAAGAAAAAGAAAAAGAAAAAAAATTAAAATTTAAATGTATACAACATCAATCCCTTGCTAGTCCTTGACTTTCAGGGGAAGGATTCTTGGCTGCCTCAGTCAGCTGCTAGGTCTTTGACAAAGTTAAGAGACAGAAGTCAGGAGCAGGCTTATTTCTCCACATGAGGAGGGAGGAGAGACAGGGGAAGTGGTAATAAGGAAGCAAAGAGAACAAAGTTGAGGACAGTGGAAGAGAGGAAGAGAAGGGGAGAGAAACAGCTGTTGGTGGGAGGTAGGGGACAGAAATTCGAAAAGAAGATTTCTGGAAGCTTTGTTGTGTGTGGCGAGATGAAATTCTTCCTTGGATTCTGCCTCAAGAGAATCTCAATGAAGACTTACATTATCTTCAAGGCATTTTTGAATTGAATTTGTTTTTTTCCTGGGTCTGTCACCCAATTTCACAGGTCTGCCATCAGCATTTCGTAACTCCTCCAGCTAACTGAAGGTGTCATAGCATCACCCCTCCTGCACCTTTTCCCAAAACATAGAAGAAATCAGAGTGACAATAATAACCTCCATTTATCACCTGGCGGGTTAGCATACCGGCAGTGGTGCCAGTGGTTGCTAAAGGACATGATGGTAATGATCTCCAGCCATTTTGGCTCTTAGTAGTCATGTCAAAGAAGCCTGGCAGATTATTGGCTAGTGTATTTCAGAGATTCTCTTGACTAGTTTAGATCCGGAGGTAAGCCATGAAGGAAGAGTAGAAATGTCACGAAATAACAACCCAGAGTGGCCTGGGCATAGATAGAAATCTGGTTTTTGTACATGGCAGATTTCACTCCCCTGTTTCGGTGCTAAATGACTGAAAACCCAGTTGCTAAATGACTGGAAACCCTCTTGCCCTTAGGAATCATTGAGACGCGACCAATTATACTGCCAGAAGGAGAAGTTTGAGATTTGGTGATTTAACAGTTTGAGAAGATTATGGGACTGGTCATGTCTAAAGTATGAGAGGGGCACCTGGGTGGCTCAGTTGGTCGAGTGTCCCACTTATGGTTTTGGCTCAGGTGGTGGTATTGAACCCTGCGTCAGCCTCCACGCTCAGTGCAGAGTCTGTTTGAGAATCCCTCTCCCTTTGCCCCTCCCCCTGCTCTCCTTCTTAAATAAATAAATAAATAAATAAATAAATAAATAAATAGATGTTTTTAAAAAGAATAGAACAAGTATGAGAAAATCAGAGTGTTACCAGGTGGATAATGCAAAAAGCTAGTTGAACAGCATTTTATTAATTCACATGATTTCTACTCCAACGTATTATAAAGATTATTAACGCAGGATGTGGCCTAAAGCTAGCTGAATTGTAGGCTAAGAAAATCTGTGTGGAACTGGGTACATTATCAAAGTAACATCATGAGCAAGTGTTTGATTGACTTTCTCCAGAAAACCAAAGATCAGGAAGCCCCATTCTTTCCATCTAAATTAATTTAGGCTGGTCTATGAAAAGAGCAAGTTTTGTCAGTAAATGCTTTGAACTTGGAAAAATTCAAGTTGAAGGAGAATCTAAGTTTCAGAACCTGCTATCTCTACTGAAACACAAGAGGGAATTAACTGATGCTTATCAATCCCTTTTTGCTTCTGGTGTCTTACAAACTGGTCTCGTGAAGTTGAATATTCCACTGGATGTTGACGGAGGCCAACCTATAATAGATGTAAGAAATTGTGCTGACTGCAAATACAGTAAGATGTTTGGTACAAATAGGGAACAGTGCCTGATGTTCAAATCACAAGAGCCAGAAATTGTCATAAAGTAATTGGCAGCATTTAAAATGCCTTTAGAAACATGCTTTTGAGCTTTTGTCTGATTGGCTTATGGGTTTATGCAGTTTTAAAAAATCTTTTCATTTTATCAAAAAGTCATTCAGGGGGCTCCTGGGTGGCTCAGTCGGTTAAGCATCCACCTTAGGCTGAGGTCATGATCCCGGGGTCCTGGGATTGAGCCCCGAGATCGAGCCTGGGCTTACACATTCTTTCAAACCCAGAGTCATAGGGCTGAGCAGGGAGCTTGCTTCTCCCTCTTCCTCTGCCTGCTGCTTCCCTACTTGTGCTCTCTGTCTGTCACATAAATACATAAAATCTTAAAAAAAAAAAAAAAGCCATTCAGTTGATCGACTCCAAATCCTTGGCGGTGGTTAGTTAGCTCATCACTGGTGTGGCCCTATGGAAATTGTTAGTATTTCCCAGTGTTTATGGTGCTGCCATTTCATGGTATACAGAGTGGGTGCAAATCATCCCGTACCCACCGTGTTTCACTTGTCAAGAACTATGGTATTCCTGCATGATCATTCCTCCATATGGGAATTAGACAGGGTCTGAGCCATTCTTGATGGTCTGGGTGGTCTGGATTTCGGCAGGCACATCTGCCTTGGGCAGGAGTTTGGTCCTATAGAGGAATAAGGAAGAATGGCAGAATCCTTATGTGAGGCTAGTGAACAAAATGGAAAATATTTGAGGGGATGAAGTTAACAGCTCGACAAAAACGAAACTCTGGTAAGTTCACTAGAGTAAAGGCCAGCAGCCCCTTCTCTAGGGCCCTGGGGGGTCCTACTGCCATGACAGGGAAAGTAAGAATGGAAGCCATAAGGGCAAAGTTACATGACAAAAACATGGGGCAGGAAAGTAATTATTATTGTTGATTGGAACCCAAGAAAATGAAATAAAGGCCGGCATGGGTGGGCATTCACAGTGTATAATTTTCTGGCACTTCTTTGCTTCTGACTGGTTGTCTTGCCTTTGCTTGATCTCTCCTCTCTCTCTTTGGACAGTCCCCAATCTGTTTTTCTAGTAACATGTGTAATCTAGGGGTCGAGGTGACTTCGGGCTCCCCGCAACCCCAAGCATAACCCAGTCCTCTTGACTTTGGCAGTCTAACGTGTCTTGTCCTTTCCCACCTTATCTAATGTTGTTTATCTCTTAAATAGCTCTGTTATCTCTCCTATGGGTGGGAAAAGCTGGCTGCTTCAGCCCATTTTAAGGGCTTTCTCCGAGAAGACTATTATTACAGAGGGTTTATAGTGTGGAAGCCTAACGGAGAAGGAGTCTGAGAATTTAGTATTTAATAGCATTCGTTGAGTTGAGCTGAATTGATATTTTCACCACGTGGTATTTTCCTGTACCTGGTATGCTTCAGAGCGAGACCCACGTCTAGATAGTCTTAAGCCTGTACAGAAATTTTTTTTCCTCGGACTTGCACGCCTCTGGTCTCAGTTACTAGCACCTCCCCCGGGGCGCAGTGTAGGATAAAGCTGGAGTCGGTCCACCCTCAAAATGGTACTGTTCTGGATTTTATCTTCCTGCTCTGAACAGTGAGATAAACATACTTTTAATCCTCATTTTTAATGCACTCACTAGAAAGCAGACAGGGTTGTTCCAGAATGGATTTCCTGTGTCATAGAAATCACAGAAGCATAAAAGGAAAAACCAGATGTGCACAGAGAGCCGGCCTGGACTTACACATTCTTTCAAACCCAGAGTCATAGGGCTTTATGGTCCATGTTCCCAAAGCCAGCTCATTTTTTCCCCCTTTTGATTATGTACTCTTGCTCATATTCAGAGTTTCAGAGCTGGGAGGAAGTAGGCACGGATCTGGGTGTTTATGCAGTGGGGTGTATCTGTGGGTTCACACGTGTGAGGACTTGCTTGCTTGCAAGTGTGGCTAAGCAGATCTAAGCAAGCTGTTCCAGGGATACTCTTAAGCTTTGAACAACCTACTTGCAACCTATCAATCCCTTCTCTTTAATGAAATGCAAAGCCCACCTTTTCCGGGAAAGCCTTACAGATTGAGTAGATCAGAGAGAAGACACCATTTGCCTCAGGCATACCCAAACACTACTTTCTGGAGTTTCCGAGTCTTGGGCATTTTTGAATGAAAGTGTTTAAAATAGGTGCTGGACCTGTTTTTGTCCACTGGGATATATTGTGCCTTTTTCTCAATCAAAAGAAAAGCATAAAGTATGTTACAAATGCAGAATTAGCAGTATTATTCCATTCATTTGAACCCATAGCCTGGTTTGAGGTTGTGATATGGAAGCTGCGGTTAGAGCTGTGTATCGTAGAGGTAATAGAAGTCTCTAGTGTAAGTGGATGAGAAGCGGTGGCAAACAATTGGGCAGTTGGGATCTTGATGCCCTACTGTAGGACAGCTAAGTTCTGTAGGGATTCATTGGGACCAAAGCAGTGGATGGGGGCCTGGTTCAGAGGTAACTTTTTGGTAGTCTAACCAGACCCCGAATTCATGATTCTTTCTTTCTTTTTTAAAAAAATTTTTTAAATTAAAAATTTTTTCATGATTATTTCTTTTCTCTTTTTTTAAAAGATTTTATTTATTTATTTGACAGAGAGAACACAAGTAGGGGGAACAGCGGGCAGAGGGAGAGGGAGAAGCAGGCCCCCCGCTGAGCAGGGAGCCCCATGCTCGATGCTTGATCCCAGAGTCCTGGGATCATGACTTGACCCAAAGGCAGCCACTTAACCGACTGAGCCACCCAGGCACCCCCATGATTATTTCTTGAATGTCGATTATATGCTAGACACTATTCTAGAAGCTGGGGATATAGCAGTACGCAAAAAATAGTCTCTACTATCCTTAAACCTCTAGTCGAGTGGATGGAGACAGGCTGTCAGGTGATGACAAGTGCTGGGAAGAAAACTAAAACAGAGCCAAGGGATGGGTGGGTGGTGCTATTTTAGATAGGTAGATAGGTTAGCCAGAGACTGTCTTTCTCACATGGGTGCATTTGAGCAGGGACCTGAATCAAGTGATGGAGCAGGTCATATGGGTATCTGGAGGAAGATGAATCCAACCTAAATGAACAGCCTTGGAAAGGTTGATTTGGAAGCGGGTCTGAAAACAGCAAGGGAGCCCATGTGGCTGGCACCGAGTGAGCCAGCGAAGCATGGTGGGCAGTGGGGCCAGAGACTTGACTGGGGGCAAGACTAGGCAGGATCTTGTAGTGAGGGAGGTGGGGAACCACTGAAGGTTTTGAGCAGAATAGTGATATAATCTGACTTAGGTTTTAAAAGGATCACTCTGGCTGCCATGGTGTTGAAGAGGGAGGCAAGAGAAAAAGCAGGGAAACCAGTTAGGAGCCTCTTGTGGAAGTCCAGGTCAGGGAGGTGGTGATCAGGCTGGGGGAGTAGTGCTGGAAATGGGGGGACAGAACCAGATTCTGGGTATATATCACAGACGGAACCAACAGGATTTTCTGGTGGATTGGACGTGGAGCATGAGAAAATGTAGGGAGTTAAGGATGACTCTAAGTTTTTGTCTGTTTGTTTCCTGAGCGACGGACAAAAATGGAATTGGCATTTACTGAGCTGGGGAGAAGGAGATTTTGGAGGGAAATCAGAAGGCTGGTTTTGGACATGGTACATTTGAGATCTGATTAGACACCCAAGTGTAGATGTCAAGTAGGTAATTGGTGACAAGAGTCTGGAGCTCAGGAGGCCAGGTTAGGTATAAAATTAGGCTCTGGTGGGAGTGGAACCTGAGGACTCAGTTCATTCCATAGACCTCATCCTGTTCTAAACAAATGGTTAGAAAGTCTTCACCAGCCCTGGAATCTACTGAGCATCTGAGGCATGCTTTGAACCAGGGGTTGCCCAGACCATGGGTGGAGTAGCTCCCGTCAGTCCCCCAGTCCAACTAGCAATTCATTATTAATCAATGTTTAGCAAGTGCCTACTACGTGCTAGGCTCTGTGCCAAATGTTGAGTATTCGATGGAGAACAAGACCTGCTCCTTGGCCTCATAGAATGTTGAGTCTTATAGGGGATTAGGACAAGAGAAAGGAGATCTCAGTAGAGTGCAATGGGGGAAAGTGTAGGGTACTGTTGGACACAAAGGAGAGGCACCTGATTCAGTCTTGGCAGCTCAAGAAAGTGCTATCTAAGCGGATTCCTGAAGAATGGGTAGCGATAGGTAAAGAGGTGACAGAGAAGGGTGGAGAGTGTTCTAGGCCGAGAAAAGAGCATGTATCAAGTAAAGAAGAAGTCTGTTCAGGCAGAGAACAAAGTTCTGTGTAGCATGTTTGGAGTACAGAGTGAAGGGGGTAGAAGCAGAGAGGCAGGTAGTGGCTGGAGAATTAATTAGAAGCCACATTATGAAGCATCTGAATGAGCATTTTATTGCTGGGACTTTATTATAAAAGCTATGGGAAGCCTTTGAAGAGTTTCAAGCAGAGGAAAGAGGCCATAGTAAAGAATGAACTGGAGGGGGGCGAGGCTGGAAGTGGTTACATCAGGGGATTGGGGATAGTGGCAATCTCAGACTCATACTGCCCTAAAAATCACCTATAAATATGTCCATATAGTGAGAGGCAAAGCCTGGGTCTGCTTTGCTTAACCTCAGCTAATGGGAGATGCTTCCCAAGAAGCTAATGACTTTGATGGGAAAGAGGTACAAGATGCCTGCATTGTAATAGGGGGCTAGGGTATGGGAGGAAGCAAGGTGAAGAAGGGCAGTTGTAGGATGGGACAGCCTCCAGGAAGGGCAAACTCTGGTCATGGGGGAGCCAAGACTGCAAACCAACAAGTTAGTCTTTCTACTATTTGCTTTGTGTAATGTGTGTGCTATTCAGTGTGTCTTTAGGACAGGGCCTGGATTCTTTGTGAGGGCGCGAAGTGCTGGGTGTGTGTTTGGTAATGGCTGTTCGTGATGGGAAGTTCTCTCCAAGTCTGCGTTAATGTGCAAAACTCTGGAATGCATACTGTGCAAGTACGCACCTGCAGAGGAAAGGGGTATGCGTGCAGTACACACTGCGAGAGGGCGCATGCCTTCTCCTGGCCTGGGTTCACAAGATGGTCTCAAACAGCATAAGCAACGGGTTCTGTTCAAACTTGGAGATTCTTTTGGTGCACTTTGCACACAGCAGGAACTCACATATTTGTCAAATGAATGATTGTTTCCGTTTTATTAAAGTTCAATCATTTGGGGGAAATACAGAGGTTTGGTTAGAAGTTTGAACTAGATGTTTTAAGAAAAATAAACTCAGCCCAGCACCAACATCCCTTCACAAAATCTAGCAGTTTAAGCACTGTAATGGAGTTAGTTTATAGTTGGAGTCCTACCTCGTGTAAAAAGCTTTCACTATCTCATATTATTCAATAAACATTTACCGAACACCTCAGCCACATCGGCAGTGCTGGGCTGTTGCTGTGGAACTCACTTCCCTTTCCTCTGAGCCACCTTAGTCTGGGTGCTGCAATTAAAGCTTAATTATATGATATCTTGTATTGTTCCTTAATTGTTGCATGTGCACGAATCCAATTTCAACTGGGCTGTATGTTCCTTGGGGGCAGGGACTGTATTACAAACATTAGGTTAGGCGAGGAACTTAGCAGAGAGGTGATATACAGTGAGTAAACACCCACTGTTTGAGGAAAAAGTAAAAAAAAAAAAAAAAAAGAACATTAAACTATTTATAAACCATAGTAATACATAATATATAAAATACCTTAAGAATAAGGGAGCATACATTATTGTTAATTAACTAAAATACTCTTTCAATAATAAAATGTAAAATTTGAATCTGCATTTTCATGTTAAGGAAAGGTTTTGTGCATGAATAGAATTGCTGTGATCCCCACCGTGGCTTCATTCTCCTTCTTTTAAATGCAAAACAACAATGTTTCTTTGAGGATGAGAGTTGAAAGATAGATTCAGTCTTTGGAGAACTATTTGAGAGCAGAACTATCGTAGAGCAGGATTTCTCAATAGTGGCACTACGACATTTTAGACCAGGTAATACTTTGAGTGTGGGGCTGTCCTGTGCGGTGCCACGTAGTTGGCCAGTACCTATTAGATGTTAGTAGCACTCCTCCCCTCCTCTGTGCCCCCCACCCCCCAGTGGTGTCCAGACATTGCTAATGTCTTCTAGGGGCAAAATCGCCCCCAGTTGCAAACATATGTCCTATAAGAATTTGGTTCTATTTAGAGTAACTAATGGTGGAAGAAGGGGGAAAAAGAAACATTTATTGCTTATTTGGTATGAGCTAGGCACTATACCTGTGCTTTCCATTTCATCTTACAGATAAAGAAGTTGAGGTTCAGAGAGATAAAAATCTGCTAAAGATCATAAAGATAAGGCAGTAAAATCAGGATTGCAAACCAGGCTTGTCTGACTGCAAAGTTTAGTCCTTCCCAGCACACACCCCACTGCCTCTCTGCAAGAAAAACAGCATACCTCAAGTTGGAGAAGTGCAACAAGTATGTCCAAAACTATTTAAAACTTTTGGGGGGAGGGGAATTATTTCTTCTATTCTTCCCATTTACTTGGATATAAACATATATTACCCATACCTATAGACACTGTGGCCCCTCACTACCGTTGTGACTCTGGTCTTATCTCTGAAAAACATAGAGCAACACAATGGAACAGCTTCAATTCTCCTTGTTACAAATTATACAAAAGCCAGAGCCTAACGGTGCCAAAAGCAACTGGTATCGTTTACATAAGGGCTGAAAGCTAATAGTTAACTTTCTTTCATTTAATTCCAGAAAGAGTAAATAACACCTCACTTTACAACTACGAACGGGTAAAAATCGCGTAAAATGTCATAAAATGGAGAAAAAAACCCTTAACCCAGAAAGAAAATGGGAAAGGTTGATTCCAACGCTCCCTCCGTCTCGCGCTTTCGCTTGCGCTCGGAGCGGGTGCCGGCTGCGCGGCCTGGGTCTCTATCGCCCCCGCCAAATCCCGTCCTTGGCGCCCAGAGCTCTCTGGCTTCCTTTCCCGCCCTGGGGCGAGCTCGGCCTCTTTCGGAGAAGCCCATCCCAGAGCCAGGCCTGGAAAAACAACAGCAAGAAACTTTGGCTCGGTTTGCGGTTCAGTGAAAAAAGGCAAACACTCAAGTTTGGTTTGGGGCTGCAGGCGCCGGTTCCGATTTGGGGGTGGGGGCGGGGGTGTCACAACTCGGTCAGGTTCAAGTGCGCATGTGCGCGAGGAGTCGCTCGGGCACTTATTGAGCGCCCACTGTCTACGGGCGGCCGGGGGTGTGTATCCCCGGCGCGCGGTGGGTGTGTGGGGATGGCGCGGGCGCGCGTGGCGGGCGGGGGCGCGCAGGCCGCGTGCGCGCGCGGCGCCTGTGGCTGGGGAAGGGGGCGGGCGGGGGGGGGTGTGTCCCCGAGGCTCGCTCGTTCGCTCGCTGGCTGGCGCGCTCCTCCGCTCCCTTCCCGGGCGGGGAATCCGGGCCGGGTTGTGGCCGCGGCCGCGTACGTGAGCGCACTGTCCCGGAGAGGGAGGGCAGGCCGGCCAGGTGGGCGCGAACGGAGCCTCGGCGGGCGGGCGGCCGGAGCGGAGCGGGGCGGTGGGCCGCGCCGGGTGGGCGGGCAGGGGCCGCGGCAGCTGCAGCCCCGAGCCAAGCCGAGCTGTCCGAGCGGGAGCTGCCCGGCCCGCGCTGCTGCTCGTGGCTGGGCGAGGTGAGCTGCGCGGGGACCTCGCGGCGCTGCAGCCCGGGGACGGGGGCGGCCCGGGAACTTCCCACGCTCCGCACGCCCGCGGGGGCCGGGCCGTTGGCCTGAGGGCCCGGGAGGCGGGCGCCGCCGGGTTAGCGGCCGGTCGGGGCGCGGGGGCGCTGCGGCAGTGCCAGTGCCCGCGCTGGCTGGGTGGGGGGTGGCCGCCCGCTCTCCCGTGCGCCGCCTTGTTTATTTTGCCCGCCGCGGGCGCTCGCAGAGGAACCCCCTCCCCAACTTTGAGCGCTTGTCCGGAGTCGCCTGTCCGACGGAGACTGACCTGCCCCCTCCCTGACCCTTTCCGGCTGGGCCGCCAGCCCAGCCCTCCCGGCGCCCCGCGCGTTCCTGCCCACTCCACCGAACGAGCGAGCGAGCGAGCGAGTGCCGGGCTCCGGGACGCGCGGCGCGACACACCCTCCACCTCGGGGGCTGCCCCCCACCCTTTCTGTCCCCTTTTGTCCACCCGCACTTCCTTCCAGGCGGTTAAACCCTGCCTCTCCTCACCGGTGGCTCCTGGCCCTCCTTGGAAATGGCACTGTGGGCATGTAGGGTGCTCGGGTGGGGGCCTGGACAGGGAGTTTGTCATGTGCAAACAATTTCAAAGGCAGAATTTTCTTCCTTGCCTGGGAGTTAAGGGCTCAGCGCCTTCACTTGAGGATTGACTCCGAAATGTAAAGAATCCCACCTGCCAGGCGGTGGGGGTGGCACTGCCTCCTTGATTTCAGGCAGTCCTGGGCAGTTCTCGGTGGCTTTGGAACATTTCCACCAGGCAGGCGTTCTCCTGATGTCAGGCCTCCAGGCGCAGGGTTGCCTACAGGCCACCGCTATCTTCTTTACACTCCTCTTTCTAGAAAAGTGGCTCTGGTGCAGTTTGCTTGAAAGTGAGTGATCAACAGGTATTGAAGGCTTTTTTGACACCCTCCTGAGGTGTTGTGTAAACAGAGGTTCCGGGTCTCAAGGAACTTGAAACATAGGGAAACAGCAATTAAGTTCAACTCCACAGGTACTTTTGAGGGGCTGCTGTGTTCTCAGCACCCTGCCAGGCTCTCAGGGAGAGATGATAAGAGGCACACAAGAAATCTAAGGCCTCAGAAATCCTACTGACCAGGTGGGAGTGATTTGAGAGCTCAAGTTCAAATTAATGTGCTGTGGCTGCTGAAATTACTGTAAATGCTAGGGGTGGGTGGTGGGTGGGAGGACTAATATCAAAGGAAAGGTTAGAGTTGGGGAATGGATTTAGGGTACTAAGTTATGAAATAAGTTAGGCACTTGGAGAGTAACTCACTGGCCAAGACCCAAAGGCAAGAGAGGGAGAAGTAACAGGTGCCAGAGGAGAATAGGTTCAAACAGTTTATCTTGGTGAGGGAGGATGCAAAAGATACGTGAGATGATTCCTTCCAGGGTTTATAATCTCTTGGAGGAGACAGAAAGGCTTGAGCATGTGAAATAAGACCGCAAGATAAGGCACAATTAACTGTCAAAATGCGAGGAGTAGAAGAGGTGCTATTGGAGCTCAAGAAGAGGGCTATGGGCAGGAACTGTATTAAAATTCTGTATACAACCGCACTGTATTCCAGGAGGATGGGACCCTTGAGATGGGTCATGAGGTGCCATTGAACATGGCTTTCCTGAGAGACAGGAGATGGGCTTGGCCAGACGAGGGAACGTTTCCTGAGCAGGAGATAAAGATGGAGAGCAACAATGGTTAAGATTGTGAAAGTCCTAGAAAGCCAGACTGGGGAATTGCACTTTACCCTGTGTGTACTGGGGAGACATGAAAGGTTTTTGAGCCAGAGAGTGACGTAACGAAAGGGTGTTTGGAAAGGTTTGTAGAAGTAATGTTCGGAGACAAATCAGTAGACTGTTATAGTTGTGGAGTGCTCAGAGTTTGGACTGGGATAACTGGAAATGGAAAAGAGGGTGGGTTTTAGAAGCATTACTGTTGAAATAATCTGTTGACAGGGGCAGGGTGAAGGAAGGAGATGAATGGAAATTAATTCTTTGTGGAAATTGATTACACGCCAGGGCCTTGGAACTGCTGTAGCTGGTAACTCGAGAAATCAGAAATGTGTGTTTTGGAGAGAAGCAATTGACAGGCTGCAGAGGTTTGTCGTATTTGCCAAGACGTCCAAACATAGGTGTCTTGCAAGCAACTGAGGCTCTGAGATTGGTGGGAAACCGGACTGCCAAAGCTGGGAGAGGGAAGGCACTCTGAGTGGGATGTTGTCTTGGTCATAGGTTGTAGGTCCTAGCAGTAGAAGATGCTAGTGTGTGGGACTGAGGGTCTGAATTGGAAGACTCTGTTCTGTATTGCCATTCAGATGACATTGCCAGGTCCTGAACCTGAAGTTGGCAAAGCAACTTGAGATTGGAGATGGAAGGGAAGAATGGAATTTGCTAAACACAGAAATTGTTGGGCTTTGAAGCAAGTTGAATACTGCTGTCCACTGAGACCTTCAGGCTAGTCCTGGTGTCCCTTCGTAGGTGTGTGTGGGGGAAGCCACAAGATGGGGGAGGAGCAAGGTGACCAGCAAGGAGCAAGGAGGGAATTTGGGGCCTAGGGAGACTGCTTGTCCCAGGGCCAGGTCTGTCCTAACCTGTGCCATTGCCAGTTCCCAGGAACCACGAAGCGACCTGCAGCGGGGAGCTGGTGCCGGTTTTTTCTGAGCTCTGAATTCCGCTTTCTTGTTGCAAGGGTGACTTAGGATGATTTGCTGAGCAAATTCCCCAAGCCTCAACTTGCAACATCTGAGGGCTGGCGAATTTGGAGGATGATTGCAAAAAGTTGCAGAACGCCGGGGAGAATGTACTTACAGTTCTGGAGCCTCCTTGTTTCTCTGAGATGCAGGATCAGTGAACTAGCAGGGAAAGCTGCTTGCGTGGGCGGAGGCGTCCATCAGCTATTTTTCCTTTATGGGTGATAGATGACTGTCAAAAAAGTTGCATGGAGCAGTGGTTGAGCTAATTTACTCTTTAAAAAGTAGTGTTTTTTTGCACTGTTTTTGTCTGTGACATACATTAAGAAGTAAAATTTACATCACGACCAATGTACACTAAATCATGTATGTAAAAATCTAATTTAAGTTCCTGAAGTACTCCTTTCCTTTGCTTGGTGCAATCTCCTTTGGTACTTTTATTTTCCATTCTTTTCTTTTTCATTTAAAAATGCTTACTGCCTCCTGCTAAGTTGACTTAGCCACTCTGTCATGGACGTAACCCCCGGTTTGGAAAACACAGTTATAGAGAGTTTTCACATCTAGAAAGTGTTTATTAACTGCTCGTGTGCAGGGCTCCCCTTACTAGTGCTGTAAGTGGAAGGAAGCATGAGGAAAAGACTGAACATTTACAGGCTAGTTGAAGAGAGAAGGTATACCGATGATTAAATGCCAAAGCGAAAAATAAGTCCCTGTAGGGTTCTTGGCGGGTAGGGTGGGGGAGGCAAGCAGCTTGTGCTGGAGTGGCTTGGGAACACTTTTGGGGATAGGGAAGGAAGTCTGGGATGAACTCATTGGGGTGTCACATGGTGCCGCACAGGTGGGGGTGTGTGTGACATGAACAAGGCTTGGAGTTAGGATGTGCACAGTGTGTGTAAGAGTGGATAAAAGAGGGTTCTTATTAGAGAATGGGGAGAAGCCAGCCTGGAAAGGTGGGTTAGGATCAAAGTGTAGGGGTTGTAAACTAGTGACCCAAAGAATGTATTCTGCCTACAGAAGTGTTACGATTTGGAATACACAAAGGTTTTAAGAAATTGGGAAAAATCCAGTACACTGCTGGACTGGGGACTCAAAGAATCAGATTAGGCAGTGAATAGTGGTGGCCCCCTGTGGACGGGAGCCAGGCCCGGTGGTTCCCAGTTATCATAGTCCCAGTACTCCTTTTGCGTGAGTGTGGTCGCTTTACATTCCCTCTTTAGTCCTGCAGGCCTTTGGGTTTGTGATCTGATCTTTCGAGAGACCTAAATGCCAACCTAGGGAACTTGAGATGGTTGTCCTGGCTTTGGGTGACCACTGGGGGATTTGGGTGGGAGTGTGACATGATGGAATCGGAGATATTTGTGTACAAGTGATTTGTTTTAGGCAAGTCAGCAGCACTTTCTGAGTTGCTGCTGGCTAGAACTTTGGAATATTTTTCTGGCAATTGGAGTGGTACTAGTTAGAGAGGGCTTTGGGCTGTATTCTGTATTGTGAGGCCAATTTCTAGTGACCCCAAGATCTCTTAAGCCTTCGCTTTTGCTACTTCTGGCTGGCATGGGTAGATGGTGGCTCCTGGCACGTATCTTCTGAGAATGATGTTGGGGTAATAATTTGGTGAGATGTGAGTCACCACTGTCAAATGCCATATGACATTAGATTCTCAGGATCTTTGGTTATGTGAGTCAGTAATAAAGGAACAGCGAAGAGAGGGGCTGTGTCATTTCTTATTTCCCTATTCCTAGGATACTCCTAGGGGGTAGGCCTCTAGGGTCCAGAGATTCGTAATCCAGGATTCAAAATGACCACAGAATTATTGGTTCAAACCTTGGTGTTAGTGCCAATGACCCCTGAAAACTAGGCTTATTTTGGGACCAGCCAAAGTGAGTAAATTCAGGTCTCTGTGGTCTAGAGACAGTTTGGTTTATCCTGCAGGTCCATAACCACCAGTGAGTCCGAGCATTTCCCCAGGTGAGCTACAGGTGAGAGGGACGGAGCAGTCGTCGCCCTGCTTTATGCAGCTTGACAATCTGATGACTTAAACTATTGCTGTTGTGACATTAACAGAAGTCGAAGGTGAAGCGCTCTCTGCTTCAGGCTGACTTCTGGTTATCCTGACATCCTACTGGTATCAAATTGAACCCATTTCCTGTTTTACAGGGTGGTTCAGTTACTAGAACAGAGGAATGAGGGACCAGCTGTGACGCGCTCTGGCTTTCGTAAAGTATTTAACAGTTTCTTCAGATATGATGGTCCATATTAAATAAGCGGTAGAATGTGGGCTGGATGGTGTTATTAATTTGACAGTCATATGCAAAAACTGTTAATTAGTGGCACTGAGTCAGCCTGGAAGGGGGTCTGAAGATGAGTGGCACAGGGTTCTATTCTTGGCCTTGAGTGTTCAGCATTTTCCCAGTGTGGTGGATGGCCGCACAGAGGTGGGTTTGTCAGAGTTGGTGATGGCTCTGAGGTGGGAGGGATTGCTGATTGAGTAGATAGATGAAGGCTCACACTCATCCAGGATGAAGGCCCAAATTAAAAAAAATTCGGTAAGGGATAAATATAAAGTCTGATTTAGTTTGTAAAACTTGAATTGTTCACACGTTCTGGTAAGTTAATTCCACTTCTAGAAGTACAGCAAAGACCATATCCAAAATGTAGATGGTGTTTATGCACAGAGATTATTTGAAGGTTTTTTTTTTTTTTTTAAACTCTAGTGAAAAATTAGAAACAGCCTAAATATCCCATAGTGTGACTGGACTGAAAGTCACCTACAAGTGATTCTGATGGATATGTCTTTAAGATAGAATATAATGAAGCCATTAAAACAACGTTTAGGGGGCAGCTGGGTGATGGGTGGCTCAGTTGGTTAAGTGCCCAATTCTTGGTTTTGGCTTCAGGTCGGGATCTCAGGGTTGTGAGATCGAGCCCCACGTTCAGTGCAAAGTCTTCTTGAGATTCCCTCTCCTTCTGCCCCTCCCACTGACACACTGTCTCTGTCACTGTCTGCCCAAGATAAATAAATCTTTAAAAAAATCATGTTTAGGAGTAGCTTTAAAATAACACGGACAAATGTTTCTGCTAAAACTTAAGGTGCCTCTACAATATGATTTCAAATCTTAAAGAAACAAAGTGCATAGAAAGTGGCTGGAAGTAAATATACTAGTAATTCTAATACTAAGTTACAGATACTGGAAGGGTGGATGGAGTTGAGTGACTTTTTTTTACATTTTAAATTTATTTGTATTTTCTATAATGTGTATTTTATAACATAATGGGAAAAGCACTGCTATATATTTTTTAATGTATTTTTTTAGAGCAGTTTTGAGTTTAAAGCAAAATTGAAAAGGTATAGAGATTTCCTGTTTACTCCCTGCCCCCCGCCCCATGCACAGCCTCCCGCACTATCGACATCCCACCGGAGTAGTACGTTTGTTGCAATTGGTGAACCCATATTGACATGTCTAATCACCCAAAGACCATAGTTCACATTAGGGTTTACTGTTGGTGTTGTACATTCTATGAGTTTGGACAAATGTATAATGACACGTATCCATCATTAAGTATCATACAGAGTACTTTTATGCCCTAAAGTCCTCTGTGCTTTGCCTATATATATGTATCTCCCCCAACCCTCAGCAACCACATTTACTTCTTACTGTGGACAGTTTCACTTTTTCCAGGTTGTCATATAGTTGAAATCATACAGCATATAGTCTTTTCAGATTGGCTACTTTTGCTTAGTAATATGCAATTAAACTTCCTCCATGTCTTTTAATGGTTTGAGAGCTCATTTCTTTATAGCACTGAAGAATACTCCATTGTCTGGATGTGCCGCGGTTTATGTATCCATTCACCTCCTGAAGGGCATCTTGGTTGCTTCCAAGTTTCAGGACTTTTTATGAATAAAGCTGTTGTAAACATCGACAGCTGCTGTAGGTTTTCGTGTGGACATAAGTTTTGAACTCCTTTGGATAAATACCAAGGAGTGTGATTGCCAGATCATAATGATAAGGGAATGTTTAGTTTTGTAAGGCACTTCCAAACTGTCTTCCAAAGTGTCAGTACCATTTTGCAATCCCACCAGCAATGAAGGAGAGTTCCTGTTGCTCCACATCCTCACCAGCATTTGGTGGTGTCATGGCTCTGGATTTTGGCCATTCTCATAGGTGTGCAGTGGTATCTTGTTTTAATTTGCATTTACCTAGTGATATGTGACGACATCTTTTCATGTGCTTTTTTTGCCATCTGTGTATCTTCTTTTGTAAGGTATCTGTTAAGATCTTTGGCCCATTTCTTAATCGAATTATTGGTTTTCTTATTGTTGAGTTTTACGAGTTCTTTGTATATTATGGATAACAGTCCTTTATCAGATGTGTCTTTTGCAAATATTTTTTTTTTCCTAGTCTGTGGTTTGTCTTTTCATTCTCTTGATCACTGCTATTAAAAAAAAAAACATTTTATGGTTCAAGGACAGGATAGGGTAAAGGTAGATGGTTTATTCGGACTGATCTTGAGTTCCTCCCTACTATATGTCAAGCCCTGGTTTAGGCACTGGAGTCACAAAATAAGACTCAACCCCGGACCTGGAATTGGTGATCTAATTGAAAGAGGGAGCTCGACAGGTGAATAGACAAGCACACTATAGCCTTCTTGTACTCCAGGCATGTGGAGGAGGGGCAAATCATGTGGGGAAAAAAGTTTTGAGATTGTTCTGTGGTTCATGGTTTAATGTGAGCCCTGAGTGGGGTGAAGCTTTTAGAAAATTGAATCTAGTTCATAACAGAATCAGAAATTCATCGATCCAATCACGGGATCTATTTTTAATGACTTCTTCTGGTCATTTGACCTTTGGGCTATGAGGGGGTCGGGGAGGCAGGATTTAAGGGAAACACAAGCAAGCAAGACTTTATCCTTGGGAGGGACACTAGGATGATGTAGGATCAGGAATGACTGGAGTGAGTACACTCATGGGGTGGGTGCACGATAGTGCTTTCATGTACTTTCATGGTTATCAGGCATAGGAAAGAGTACATTTACTCATTTTTACTCCTGGTGTTTGGAATATGATCAGTGGATAGAACAATTGCTCTATCCTCTCTAGTTTCCCATCTCTCATCTGTAGAATGATTATACATTACAGGATTCCTTCCCTGTACAATGATTGCACTGAAGTTGATAACTTTAAATTTCCTTAAGTTTCCTTAAGTCTCCCCTAAATACGTGGAGAACAGACTTCGGTTCACTATGAAAACGGGGTTTGTATCTGGCAGAGCTGTCCAGCAACAGAGATGTCTGCCCATGGAGTAGTGAGCTTCCCACTGTCAGAGGTACTCTGTTTGGGCCGAAAGCTATTGATTAGGGCTGCTGTAGAAGAGGACAGGAATTAGGCTGACCTCCAGAGTCCTTTCCAGGTCCTAGGGTTATTATGTGACTTGTCAACGCTGAAAGATAATGTGCAATAGGGGACATAGCTCTAGTTGCGTGGTATTTGAGTCAGCGTCATCACGGAAGCTCTTTTAAAAAATGTTTAATATGTGAGTCCCCACATTTTGAGAGACCCTTCTGGGGTCATTTTAGAGGCTATTTCATGGTTGGTAGGGCTGTGGCCCCAGGGCTGCTGAAAACTGAATTTGGTCTTTCAGAAAAGCAAGAAAGTGGGGGCGGGGTGGAAGTGGCAATAATAAAATTAATGAACACGTCGAAGTGTGTTTATTGGCCAGTTTTATTCAGTATAATGAGTGAATGAAGGTGGGGTCCTTTACTTGAATGATGGATCGTCCTCTGGGCTGTGGAGGACCTGGGAGTACCCTTGCTCATCTCCTTCCTCCTTCATCTCCCACACCATAGATTTATATCCCCAGCTATAGCACATTAAAAACTATCTTGACACCAGGGATAAGACTGAGCCTCATGATGGCTCTCTAGGTCCAGGGACAAAGAGAACAAGGCACAAATTTAAAGAAACTTTGGAGTGGGGTTTCCCAGGCATGCACATATTTGGTTTATATCAGACAATACGTTTGTGGTTTGAGTTAAAAATGTTTACTTTTTAAATTTATTAATAGCTTACACATAGAAAATAAAATTTCTTTTTTTTAGAAGCAGGCTCACAGCGGAAGAGCCTGATGTGGGGCTCGATCCCAGATCGCCGGGATCACGCCCTGAGCCGAAGGCAGACGCTTAACCGCTGTGCCACCCAGGCGCCCCAGAAAATAAAATTTCTATTTCTATAAAATTTGATTTAGTTTAGTTTTGCCTAAATTTTACTTAAATATAGGGCCTATTTAGAATCTACTGAGATTATTTAAAATTTTTAGATTTTCTTCCTGATATTTTTGGATTACTTTTTGTTGTTTGATTGGGGGGGGGGTTGTGCAATGCTAGGGTTAAATCCTATAGCCAAAGTTTCTTAGAGAGCTCTGCAGAGAGGGCAGAGGCTTATCTCATCTTTGGAGAATATCACAAGATGATTTCTGTGTCCCCGTGATCTCGTCTCACATTTTGGCACTTGAAAAATCAGTCTTTGGCAAGAAAGTGCTCTCTTTACGTGGAGTAAAGCAATTTGGGGGTGCAGGAAGTAGGGAAGGACAGTTTAGATGTATGGAAAACACAGAGGCAGAACTTAGTTATTTAGAACTAAAGTTGGAAATGTTTGTGCCCTCAATGATGAAGGGCCCGAGTGTCCTTTAGCTCAGTATCATCTGGGGCCTTGCAGAGTATGGCCCATCAGCTAGCTGGGTTTCTTGAATTGCTCTGAACTGGTTCCTTGGGCCCCATACCAGAGGTATGGGAAACACTTAGACTATCATACGCTTTTTTTTTTCTTAATTTTTATAAAGCAGAGTATGATAAGAAATAACCGTTCACAGCCTTTTTTGTCGTTTGAGTATAGGGAAGCCATAAAACTCTTTTAGTAAAAACAACCACTTTCAGGGGCTGTTTTTTTCAGTGCTGGCGGAATGAAAAACTCCCTCTCCTCTTTCTATTTTTCTTCTGCTGGAAATGAATTGCTCTTGGTGTGCCGTTCTTAAATTCATGTGTCCTCTATCCATTTTAATCTTGTTATCTATTTTTATGGTGACTGTCGCCATGGTACTTGAGCTCTTTACATAGCACAACAGAATTTCAGATGTCTGATAGGACAGCTCAAAGTTCTGCTGCAGCCAGCAGAGAAACAGTGTTTGAGAAGCTTTTTTTTTTTTAATTGAGGTATAATTTGCATACAGTGGAATGCTTAGATCTTAAGTATGCTGTTTAATCAGTTTGACAAATGTGTTTTGAGACAGAACATTTGTATCACCCCAGACATGTTCCTTGTGACCATTTCCAGATTATCCTCCCCCCACCCCCAACCAGAAGTACTATAGCTCTGATTTCTACCACCCCAGGTTAGTTTTGCCTCCTAGTTTCTTAATATGAAAATGCTGTGTTTCTGAGTAGTACTTTGAAGAGCCGGAAGAGTGTGTGTTTAAAAGTCAGTATTCTATATGGTTAGGTGGCCCTGGTAAGTAAATCATTTTTGGTGCTTGTCTGCTCGTACCTACAGAGTCTTCCTTCTCATTAGTCCATGGGATCCAGATTAATGTTAGGAATTCTGAAAAGAAGAGTCTGAGGCACAGACACGAGGCCTAAGATGGAGTATGTGTGGTTGGGCAAAACTGCCATTATTGGCAAGTGTGTGTTAGCTGGTTGTGTTGGAGAGCTAGAATGCTCAACTAGGAGAACTGCAGTTGCTCCTAGCACGTCCCGGTGGATTTCCCAGAAAGCCCCCTGACATACTTTCTCTCTTTTCCTGCCTCTTCCTTGAACTAGCATATAAATTTAATGATCCAGAGAGTTACCCTGTTGGGCTTGTAATATTGTAACAAGATCTGTGTTGCAAAGCCTGCTCGCTGCGCTGCTGAGCTCTCAGCCTCCTGGAAAGCATGTGTCAGATGCAGATAGAAATTGCCCCCAACACATTATTGAAATGTATTAAACTGTGTCAGTTTCTTTTTTCTTTTTTTACCCTTTCTTTCTTTTTAAAAAACTTCAAACGTTAAATGAAATTTTCATTACTAAAGTAGTGCATGAATACATTCTCTGTAGGAAAAAAAAAAAACCCAAAAACCCACCCAAACGCAAACTTTCCAGAGGAAACAAAATCTTCCTTGACAACCACTCCTAATCCCAGTCCTTCTCCAGAGGTTAACCTCTGTTAGGAGTTTGTGGGTATTCAGATGCCTTACATACTTGTGTTTATACCTGTAGATCTTTTTTTTTTTTTTTAAAGATTTTATTTATTTATTCGACAGAGAGAGAGACAGCCAGCGAGAGAGGGAACACAAGCAGGGGGAGTGGGAGAGGAAGAAGCAGGCTCATTGCGGAGGAGCCTGATGTGGGGCTCGATCCCATAACGCCGGGATCACGCCCTGAGCCGAAGGCAGACGCTTAACCGCTGTGCCACCCAGGCGCCCCTATACCTGTAGATCTTAAAAGGAGTTCAGTGCGTTGCGCTGAAAGCACTGTGCTGTTGCTCGCCTGTCCCCCACAACGGGACGACTTGGTGATTGCTTCCTGTCCGGCTATCTAGGACTTCTTGATTTTGTCTAACTCCTGCTTGGCCTTCCTGAGAACCTTCCCCTAATTGATGGACATTTATGTTGGTTGTAAATCCTCTACTGTTACAAAAGCTGTTACAGTGAACTTGGCTGCACATGCCTCTTTGCAATGCTTGTGTTTCTCTAGGGTAGATACTGAGAAGAAGCAATTGCTGGGTAATAGGCTTCTCTGATTTGAAATCTTAAGGAAGATACATTACAAGGTCAGTTCCTAGTTTAGACCTGATGTTGGCCAGGGCATACTTGAAGTGTGCTCAGACATGAAGCAGTTGTTCGTTTGTTCCTTCCCTCCCTCTCTCCCTCCCTCTCTCCGTCCCTCCCTCCCTGTCCCTCCCTTGCTCCTCCTCTCCTTCTCTTCCCTTCTTGTTGACACACAATGCTGTATTAGTTTGAGGTATACAACATTGTGATTCAACAACTCTATACGACAAGTGTGGCTACCGTGTCACCATACTATGCCATTACAATAACATCAACTATATTCCCTTTGCCGTACCTTTCATCCCCATGACTTATTCATTCCATAGCTGAAAGCCTGTATCTCTCACTCCCCTTCACTCATTTTGCCTGCCCCCCCATCCCCTCTGGAAACCATCAGTTCTATGTTTTTATGAGTCTGATTCTGCTTTTTGTTTATTTGCTTTGTTTCTTAGATTCCACAGAGGAGTGAAATCAATATGGTATTTGTCTTTCTCTGACTTGTTTCACATAGCGTAATACCCTCTAGGTCTGTCCATGTTGTCGCAAATGGCAAGATCTCATTTTTTTTTATGGCTGAGTAATATTCCATTGTATGTGTACCCTGTGTCGTCTTTACCTGTCTGTGGACACTTGGGTTGCTTCCATATGTTAACTACTGTAAATATTGCTGCAGTAAACATAGGGATGCATGTATCTTTTCAAAGTAGTGTTTTCATTTTCTTTGGGTAAATACCCAGTAGTGGAATCAGATGGTATTTCTATTTTTAATTTCTTGAGGAAACTCCACACTGTTTTCACAGTGGCAGCACAGTTCGCATTCCTGCCAACAGTGCATGAGGGTTCCTTTTTCTCCACATCCTCACCAACACTTGTGATTCGTATTTTAATTTTTTTTAATTTCTAAAATTTCTTTTTGATTTTAGCCATTCTGACAGGTGTGAGGTGATATCTCATTGTGTTTTGATTTGCATTTCCCTGATGATGAGTGATGTTGAGCATCTTTCATGTGTCTGTGGGCCAGTTGTATGTCTTCTTGGAGAAATATCTATGCAGTTTCTCTACCTAGTTTTAATCAGATTATTTATTTTGGGGGTGTTGAGTTGTATAGATTCTCCATATATTTTGGATACTGGCACCTTATTGGCTATGTCATTTGCAAATATCTTCTCCCATTCAGTAGAGTTGCCTTTTTATTTTGTCCTTGGTTTCCTTTATTGTGCAAAAACATTTATCTTGATGCAGTCCCAATAGTTTTGCTTTTGTTTCCCTTGCCTTAGGAGACAAATCTAGAAAAATGTTGCTAAGGCCAGTGTCAAAGAAATTACTAGCCATGTTCTCTTCTAGGATTTTTATGGCTTCAGGTCTCACATTTAGGTCTTTAATGCATTTTGAATTTCTTTTTGTGTTTGGTGTAAGCAAATGGTCATTCTTTCACATGTAGCTGTCCCTTCTTCCCAGCACCATTAATTGAGAGACTGTCTTTTCCCTATTGTGTATTCTTGCCTCTTTTGTCGTAGGTTAATTGACCATATAAGCGTGGGTTTATTTCTGGACTCTCTTCTGTTCTATTGATCTATGTGTCTGTTTTTGTGTCAGTATCATACTGTTTTGTTTACTGCAGCTTTGTAGCATATCTTGAAATCTGGGATTATAACAGATCCAACTTTGTTCTTTCTCAGGATTGCTTTGGTGTTCACGGCCTTTTATGGTTCCATACAAATTTTAGTATTGTTTGTTTTAGTTCTGTGAAAAATGCTGCTGGTATTTTGATAGGGTTTGCATCAAATCTGCAGATTGCTTTGGATGGGTAGTATGGGCATTTTAACAATATTAATTCTTCCAGTCTATCAGCATGGAATATCTTTCCATTTGTTTGTGTCATCTTCAGTTTCTTTCATTGAGGTTTAATAGTTTTCAGTGTACAGGTCTTTCACGTCCTTGGTTAAGTTTATACTTAGGTTTTTTACTCTTTTTGATGTGGATGTAAATGGAATCATTTTCTTAATTTTTCTCTCTGCTACTTCATTATTAGTGTGTAGAAATACACCTGATTTCTGGGTATTAATTTTGTATCCTGCAGCTATACTGAATTCATTTATAACTTCTAATAGTTTTTTGGTGGAGTTCTAAGGGTTTTCTATGTATAGTTTTATGTCATCTGCAAATAGTGACAGTGTAATCTCTTCCTTACCAATATGGGTGCCTTTTCCCCCTCTCATGTCTGATTGCTGTGGCTCGGATGAAGTAATTGTTTTCTAAGACTAGGGCAGGGTTTACGTTTTGCTAGGTGTGTGCCCCCCCGCCATGAGTCAGGGCTCATGGGCTACACGGTTGGTGTTGGGAAGAGCCCCTCTGAGCCCCATTGTTCATTCTGTCTGGTCTCCCCAAGGACTTTGGTCTGCATGTTGGTCACGGTTGTGTGGAGAGGAATGCCAGGATGGTTGAGTAGCACGTTGAGGACTCTGGATGGTGAGTTTTAAATCCAGTTCATTTCCAAACTGGAGACCTTCAGTGCATCTGTAATTCTTCTCTGTGACATCTTTAGAATTCCAAGTGTGGCTTAAATGCTCAAGCCAAGGGTGAGGCACATTTGGAAGCATTTTAGTGTTCTTAAAAAAAAAAAAAATCTAGAGCTCTGTCATGTTACTTTTATTAACAGTTTCATTTTATTTGGAGAAGGGTGATGTGTGTCTCTCTGTATTTACACTTCTTGCCATCATCTCTGGATTTCCGAGAACTCCTGGAAATCATGAAAATTCGTCGTGTCAGGCCAGATCCATGCTTTTAGGAGCCAGTGTGGTGAGGGAGGATTTGGCTGTGTCTTTCTTGAAGGCACATGCTGGTGCTGCTGTTCACCTCACTGGTGAGAGGCAGGGCACTTTGCAGCCATAATTATTACACATGTATTTGCCTTCAGATCCCTTACGCAGACGTTAAGCAAACGGTTCTGGTTCTGAGCCCAGGGGGGTCCCCCCTGTTGCATTAAATCTCTTGTCCAAACTCAGTGATGCATTTACATAGCCTTCTTTTGGGGGTGTTGAGGCATCTCCTCCTCTGGTCTCCCTTGAGTGTCAACAGAAGGTACCTCTTCTGTCATTTCAGGATTCGGTGACAAAGTTGGCACCCTACCTTATCTCAGGGCCTTGCTGGCCTTGGTCTTTCTGGCCTTCTTAGCATGCCTGCTCCATCGCACAGCCCATTTAGGTAACTGCCCTCTGGTTTTACAAATTGTCTCTCTTGGTGGGTGGCAGCCAGTGCTCTCAGTGTGGACGAATCTCTAGTTTTATTCAGGGGGGTTGTAGGTGGTCAGTGTGTTTGTTTTTAGTACTCTCGCAGTGGTGCTGGACAAGACAGTTTGTCCGTCTGTCTTTTGCCCTTGGTGACCACAGTACTATGACAGTCTGATCTACAGTGACATCGAAGTCCTTTTATGGGGTTCTGACTGTTGCCCCAGAGCTTTCACATGGTCTTGATTGTTTTTTCCTTAAATGTGTTATATTGCCCTTGTCATTGTTGGAATTTACTGGCTGCTTTTCCTCCTATTTGTTCAAAGTTTCCCTTGTAATCGTCCCGTAAGTTTGGCTTATCACTACTCAGTTTAGTGCCTTTTTTCTTTTCTTTTTCTTTTTTTTTTTTTAGGGAGTTTTATTTATTTGAGAGAGAGCGAGCATGAGCAGGGGGAGGGGCAGAGGGAGAGGGAGAAGCAGACTCCCTGCTGAGCAGAGAGCCCAGCTGGACATGGGGCTTGATCCCAGGATCTGGGATCAGGACCTGAGCCGAAGGCAGACGCTTAACCGACTGAGCCACCCAGGTGCCCCTAGTGCCTTTTTTCTGTTCTGTTTTTCCTGGCTGTCGTGTAGCAGTTACTCTGCAAGGAAGGGATGGTGCTTATTAGTACCTGAGGTGCATTTTTTTCATTTTTTCCCTAGGCTTCTCTGTCAGACCCAGCAAATAAGAATCTCCAGGAAGAGGAGCTTGGGGATCCTTTAAAACCAAGAGACTATTGAAAACAAAGCTGCATTGCTTCCTTAAAGCCCCAGTTTGTCCTTTGAGTAGGAGCCAGTTTTCCTCGTAGGTGAGGAAGCTGAGGCACAGAATGGCGAGGCGATTTGCCCAAGGTCACACATTGGGAGGTTAAGAGTTCGTTTGCAGCCCTGACTCTTTCATTCTGCATTCTCTTGGGGGTATTTATAAAAGTGTTAAATAAGGATAATTTTAGTCCTAACCCTGGGTGAGCCCCACACTTGATACTTTGCTCTCACAATGCCCATTTCATTTCCTCTTCCGTGCCCAAACCACCACCACCACATTAACCTCTCAGTGACTCGAGTTTTTACTAACAAGGAGCCTCTGTAAGAGGTCACTGAGTCTAGCCTCTTCCTCCTCTTCCTCGATGCATAGGTTTCCTGCATAATACAGTAGAAAGAGCATAGCTTCTGGAATCAGACATAGCTGAGCTCATATCTCCGTTCCCTCGCTTCCTGGCTCTGTGGCCTCGGGCATATGACTGCTCCTCTGTGAGCCTCAGTGTCTTCATCTGTAAAATGGAGGAGATGATGGTCCTTCTCCCGTTGGATTATTGTGAGGGATGAAATGTGATACAGTACATGAAATGCTTAGCAAGTGGCTGGCACCTAAGGCTTTGGCAAATAACAGCTATTGGAACCTTCCTGAAGCAACATCAGTCTTTGAAAGGCTGTTTATTACAGAGAAGATCCCCTCTTTTTCTCTTGCTGGTTTATTCTGTAACAGTTCAAATGAAGTAGATGCAGTTTTGTTTCTGGTGCACACGGCAGTGCCTTTTCCCTCAAAAGGTTCTAGTCTTCTGTTGGCCCCGAACTAAGTATAGTCTACCTGCCAGCCTGATAGGGGGTGGCCTCCTTGATTGTCCTTGAGGCAGGCAGGAGCTCCCCGGCCTCGTGTAACCACGGCCTGTGTGTCTTGGCCCACTGAGCTCTGATTTCATCCTTCACTTCTCTCAAAACTCAGGAGCGTGAGCCATCTGGTCTCTGTGATTGTTCCACATTTATTTGTCACTTTGGCTTAGAACCTCCTCACCAGTGAGCACACTCTGCCCAATGCCGTTAGCCTGTCCATTTCAGAGAGCGCATTCAAGAGTGGACACCCCAAGATCCCGGGCCAAGACTGGGGTGACCACTCATTCAGCCAGTTTCTCTGCCTCTGTTTTGTCTTTGAACTCAGCCTCAGCCCTGTAGTTGTTGGGGCGTGAAGATTCCCGAAACGGCCCTCTCCAGGGAATGGTACCCCCTTAGTGGTTGTGCTTTGGGTCAGCCCCTCCCCCATGGTGTTCATTTTTCACTGTGTATTTAAACAGTCTTCCTTTATGGTGTCTCTCGTCCCTTCACTTAGGCTGACTTTCTGTTTTCTGGGGAAATGCGTCTGTCTCTCTCACCCTCCAGTCACCCAGCAGATGATTTTTTTTTTTTTAGATTTATAACATACTTTATCTCAGCTTAATTAACTTATGTCAAACACTTAAAATTTTAACATGCACATTCATTGAACTTTATGAGCTTCATCCTGAAAACCGTCTTTTCATCACGCTTCAGTGTCAGAGTGCTGGATGGTTTTTGCCTTTTCCTGAAAGAAGCAAATTCTGATTCATTCATCTAATTATACAGCATAGATATATGAATGTAGCCCTGGAGGATCTTAAGTGCTTTTAGAAACAAGTGCTGGATGCGTGATCCAGGTGGGCGCTCCATGCGGCCTAATGGTCTTTAAAGGCGGGGGCTGAAGCTTAGGCTTCTTCATTATTCCGCTCCATTCGTCGGTAGGAGCCGGGCCCCTGTGTTGAACATCAGCAGGTTTTGTTCTGGGTGCCCCTCTCCCTGGGTCTCCGGTGAGTCCCGCGCGGGGCTGCATGGTGTGGGCCTGGTCCAGATCTGGGACAGCTGGAACCCGAGACTGAAGTGTCTGTGGGCGGGGTACAGATTTGGGAGGCCGCCACTGGAGGTTGCTCAGAGAGGCTGGTCGGGTTCCGCCTCAGGGAGCTTTGGCAGCAGGCCTCGAACCACCCTGGGCAGGGCACCAAAAGAGAGTTGGCTTGGGGGAGCAGAGCAGGGGCCAGGTCACGTGGGAGATGGGCAGTGGCCCGGGTCCTGACTTTGAACTGCAGGGGCGAAGCTGTCTGGCTGGGTGTTGAACTCAAAGCACTGATCGATGGGGTTGATTCATTGTGGCCAATAGGCCTCCAAATGGAATATGGAGGACTTCTCAGTTCCCCCAATCCTGCTGAAATCAGTTTTGTTGTGATTTCCATTAATTAGTGGCTCACCCGTGGTTTACTTTGGAGTCAGTAGTTGTATTACTGGTTCTTGTTGACTGTCCTTTGCTAACTGCGATTCCCAGCTGCCAGCGTGACAGTGGCAGCTGAGCATTCAGTGTGGCCTGTTGACATTACGTAGCTACCTAGCACCCGTCTAGAGTAAGGGACTAGGGCAAGGGAACACATCTGTCGAGTGCCTTCCAGATGCTGGGTATGTTTCTCATTTTTCCCAGGTGAGGCAGGAAATTGAGCCTCCAAGATGGTGGCTGAGTGTCCCAAGTCACACAGGTGGAGGTGACCGGCTCACATCCCTGTCTACGGTCCGTTCTTTCCCTAGAGAAGTGCCCCTGCAGTGTGTGCCTTGGCTTGGCTTCTCCTGCACAGGCTGGCTGTCCATTTTGATGAGCCAGGTTCAGCCCCGTCGGCATCGTCCAGCCTTTCCCCCTCTCAGCCATGGCATTCTCGGGGGATTGGAAGCACTCCCACTGGTATTGGAGGAATGCTCCCCTCTCGGAGCAGAGTCTCCCAGGAGAAGACGATAGAGGGACAGGGCGAGGGGCTGCCCCCCATCCGGAAACAGAAAACATGAATTGGGGAGGGGGAATAAAGGGAAAAGTTGGATTAAAAGTTGGCCTGTAGAGGTCTGGCTCCCCCCTTCTGGCCAGTCAGCCACTCTGGTCTTAGAGCAAATTCTGGTGTCCAGCTCCTATTTAAAGATTTAAATGCTTTCAGCCACGACAGTATTCTGGCATGCCAGCATCACATGGTTCTTGTGATTTATTATTTCCAAGGTCACAGCTTACTTCCCATTAACGTACATATTAGACGGGTGCCTCCCAGATGAACTATGGATTCCTGAGGGGTATTTGGGTAGCACCCTGGTCCCTGTCCTCACTTGTTTGATTTCTGGGTTAGGTGTCTCTAAGTTGACCAATCTTGTCTGCATGTGCGTGGTTTCTTATCTTTAATTTGGGGTCTCACACTGCTGGCCCACCCCCAGACCAGGTGGCACCTTTCTTGGGCACCTGAAGCCCTGTGTGCTCTGATGATCCATGGCAGGAAAGGGCTCCTGCCCTTTATTAACCTGCGCATTCCGGCCAGGCAAGTCAGCAGGGCTCTCAACCTCCTTATGAGCCCCACTGTCTGTTTATTTAGCATTGCCAAGAACTGTGATTATGATTTTTCCAGTTTTATTGAGAAACAACGGATATATATCACTGCGTAAGTTTAAAGCATACAGCATGATGGGGTGATTTACGTATTTTGTGAAATGATTATCACAACAGGTTCAGCTAACATCTACTCATTCCGATTCAATAAAAAGAAAAGAAAGAAGAAAGGGAGAAAAGTGTTCTTGGGATGAGTGCTCTCAGGATTTTTCTCCTGACACCTTTGCTATAGATCACACAGCAGTGGTAGCTCCAGTCATAGTGTTGGACACCATATCCCGTGTACTTTGTGTCTTATCACTGGAACTTTGTGTCTCTTGACTACCTTCCTCAGATTCCCCGCCCCACCGTCCCCCTGCCTCTGGTAACCACAGGTCTGATCTCTTTTTCTATGAGTTTTTGTTCGCTTGTTTGTTTGTTTTGCTTTGGTTTTTTTAGATTCCACATGTAAGTGAGATCATACAGTATTTGTCTTTCTCTCTCTGACTTATTTCACTTACCAAAATGCCTTCAGGGTCTGTCTGTGTTGTTGTAAATGGTGGGATTTCCTCATTTTTCACAGCCGAATAATATTCCGTGGTATATACATACATCTTTTTTATTCATCCGTCGATGGACACTTAGGTTGTTTCTTAGCTATTATAAAATAATGCCGCCGTGACCGTGCGGGTGCAGATATCTGTTTGAGTTAATGTTTTCTTTACCTTTGGATGAATTGCTAGAAGTGGAATTCCTGGATCATAGGGTAGTTCTGTTTCTAATTGGTGAGGAACCTCCACCCTGTCTTCCGCAGCGGCTGCACCAGTTTGCGTTCCCACCAGCAGTGCACGAGGGCTCCCCTTCCTTCCCATCCTTGCCGGCATTTGTTACCTCTTGTCTTTTTGAGGATGGCTCTTCTGACAGGTGTGAGGTGATATCTCACCGTGGTTTTACTTTGCGTTTCCCTGATGAGGAGCGATGCTGACCATCTTTTCATGTGCCCATTGGCCTTCCGTGTATCTTCTTTGGAGAAATGTCTATTTGGGTCCATTGCCCATTTTTAATTGGGTAGTTTGAGGATTTTGTCTGTTTGCTCGCTCTTGAGTTGTATGAGTTCTTTATATGTTTTGGTTATTAACCCCTTATCAGATATATGGTTTGCAAATACTTTTTTTCCTTGTTCTGTAGATTGTCTTTAGGGAATGTGATTATTCATTCAACTGACTGTTGAATTCCAAATAGTTTCTACTTTAACCACTTAAATGGAAAAAAAATATAGAGGGAGTGTATTTCTCTGCCTTCCTAAGCAAGAACATCAGAAAGCCTTTTTTTTTTTGTCTCGGGATTGGCACCTTGGGCATCATTAGTGCACAAACTTCCCTTTCTGGCAGGTGTGCTACTCAGGGCCTTATGCTAATGGATTGTTAGGCTTTTTAAATTCTCACCTCCATGTTTTATATTTTTGGGGGTGGTGGTTTTCTTGCAGCTCATGCTTTTCATTACCATAAGTGCTTCTAATAGATCCCTTCTTCCCAGTGAAACTCACACTTTCTTCCTCACAGTCCTAGGAGGACCAGACAAGGTTGTGGGAAGGTATGGGGGCCTGTGAACTCCAGAGCCCTCCGCCCTGAGCCCCTGTCCTGCTGCTGGGTCTCCACTTGTGGAGAAGACAGAACTACATCAGGGAAGATCCGGGAAAGCTGCAGACACCACAGCTTGTTAGCTTGGGCAAATAAACGACCTTGAGGAACCTCAGTTTTCTGAGGTGTAAAATGGGGATTGTCCCTCCATATTTTCTTGAGTTGTCGGGAGTGTGCCAAATGTGTGTGTTAAAGTGAGTGGAAACCCAAGAGCCATTCAAACAGTCCTTGGTGGTTTGAGTCAATGAGCAGGTCTGTTGTATGCTTCCTTTAAAAACTGCTGGGGAGAACTCTTAGTTCTCTGGGCTCATTCTCCAGGAGATACTCAGCTCCTGGTTTCCTCCCTCCTGCTGGGCTCTGGGTAAAATGCCAAGTCAGCAATCGCTCATCTCCCCGCCTCCTTCTGGAACGCTCACATAGTTTTAGCACAGTTCAGATCAGGTTTAACCACAGTGCATGCACACACGTACACATGTGTGTGTGCGTGCTCTCCCTTCCTCCCATGCATGCACAAACCCGGTGCTACAGCAACTCTCTACCTCACACGGCACATTTGTAAGCATGTTTTACCTCTGCCTGCTTCCTTATATAGAATTCTCTGCCTGTTTTCAAGAAACCACTGCAGTCTCAGAACTGAGTTTGAACACTAAAACTCTACCTTTGCTTTTGATAACCTGTCTTCATTTTAGGGCAAGCAGCACGTATTATTCCTTAAAACACAATTTTTTTTTTGGGATCTGGGGCTCTCCTCACCCATAGGTATATCATCCATTTAAAATCCTAAGTCTGAAATCAATCAGTCAATCAGTCAGTCAGTCTTCAATCTGATGGGATAAGCAAGATTTGGTCTGTGTCCTCAAGGTGCTTACCGCCTAAGGGAGATGCAGTCCTACTGGAACAAGTAGAAACAGATTACTGAGCCTACCCATGTGCCAAGCACTGGCCTAAGAATTGTCTTGTTTAATGCAGAGCAGTGTATGCAGGGAAGGGCAATGCACCGAGGGCACCGCGGTGGTTTTGAAAGCGAATGGGGAGCTGGGTGTGAAGGAAGGGGAAGTGCGCTTGTTCCTGGGTAGAACTGTGAAAACAGCTTTCCTTCCCTGCTGGCAGTGCAGACAGAATGGTCTCTTTTACTTGACTGACTGTTGGTTGTGCAGTCAGACCGACAAAAGTGTTGACTGATCAGGGTCATTTAGTATTTGCTGGAGAAAATTCAGTGTAACCAGATCAGATGACCTATTTCTATGGCCCATCTGCTGGAATATGAAAATAGCACTGCTATTTGGGACCTTTATTTTTTCCTTCCATTATCCTATTACATCTATTACTCACAATAATGGGAAGGCTGGGTACTCACTTATAGGGGATGCTGTGGCGAGGATTCCAGCCCTGGATGGGGGTGGGCAACCTTTAAGGTCCCTGTCAATCTTGATAGTCTGTAATTTTAGTTTTACTGATAGTCTGAACCATTATACACGGATGCAGTGTGATCCAGCTTTTAAAAACCTACAGAAAAAGATGATAATTAGAATGCCCTGAGAATCCAAATAGTCATTTTTCGAACAGCTGATTTAGAAATGTTGATATCGAGTCAATCACTAACATGCTCGGTGCTGTATATCTTAAGCTTGTATTGTGAAAATCTAAAATGCACACACCACATTTTGGAATGGTGTCATAGGGCCTGATAAATAACTTGAGGGGTCTAAAAGTTTTAGCTTAGGCCCTTGGCCACTCTTGGAGGGGGTTCTGTCAAAAGCCAGGCTGGGCAGAGGCTTCTGGGAAGAAAGGTCAATGTATGCCCAGTGAAGTGAGTATTTCTTTACTTTTTCTGGGGCAGACATCCCAGATAAATAAATAAATAAATAAATAAATAAATAAATAAATAAATAAATAAATAAAGCTTGAAAACCGCCAGGTGGTGTTTGGGTGGTGACATGGGTATGGCCACTTGCTTCTGCCAGGGTTCAAATGGTGACCTGCAAACTAAGAGGACCACGGACATATTCGCACACGATCATAAGTATGCTGTAAATGCACAAGGCATCTCCCCACAGAGGTCACCCTGGCATTGCGGAAGAATGAACTGTCTGGGAAGCCTGTACCCCGACGAGATCTGTTATAGAATAGTAGCTGTGGTTCGCTACAACATTTTGACCTTTGGATGAGCTTAGACAATCACACTGAAAAAAATTTTTACGTTTAAACTTTATAGCTTTTAAAGGAAAAAAATTAGCTTTCTGATAAGAGGCTAAGAATCATATGCAAAATATTAGCCAAAGAACTAAAAACTCCAGCTGTTGTTCTGTGTAGTAGTTACCTAGTGGAGATCACAAAATAGAAAGCTGAGGTTCAGTAGGGAACCTGAAACTCGTGGCAGAGGGTTGGTGTCCCTCCCCATGTCCATAAATTGTTCATTAGAGGGGCAGCAAGTACCAAGATTTAACAAATGGGAGTCTTATTCCAAACTTCACTCTCTTTCAACAACGCCACCATCCCCCAAGACACCCCATTAGGTGTATGTCGAATCATGTTGACTTATGACCTGCCTCCTGGAGGTGCCACTAGGTGAGGCCCTGGCTTGCTGCAGTGTCCTTGGGTGGGAGGGGAGAGCGGCCATTGTGCATGAGCACGTGAACACACACGCACGCACGTGTGCTGAGACAGGTGTTTGTCCAGCCACAGTCACATGTCCCATAGCAATTTGCAACTCAGAACCACAGAAAGGGGTTGTTTTCCTATTTTGTCTGTTCCAGTTATCTAACTGATGGCAGATGTCCTCATTACGGGCTATTAGTACATCAGAAGATGTTTGCTGAGGTTAACCCCTTTTGGACACTGACCAAAATACAAGGGTGGCCACTCTAACCTTTTAGTGACAACAGCATGGGTGAGAAGCACAAGAAGGTTCAGGATCCCCTTAAAACTGTCAGCTGGGAAGGCTTTTTAAGCATATGTTTATGCCTCGGTCAAGGAATTCCATAAGTAACTTCATAAAGGGGGGGTTGGGCTACATGTTGAAACACTGTTATTGTTACTTTGAAAGAGAGGTTTCTTGATTTCTCTTTGCTACACTAGAACCCTATAGCAAATTAGGGGATAGCTGTTTATAGGGACCACTGATAGCTCCCAAGAAAGAAACCAAATGGAGAATGAATAGAAGTAGAGATGAGGAAAGAGGGGTTTGAAGGAGGCTATTGTTAGACTGATAGAAGCGTGCTAGGAGGGAGGGTGGACGCTCCACCGGAGATGTAAAGTAACAGGTGATCCTGGCAAGTCACTCTAGGTCTGGAGTTACTCTGGGCCCTTCAGCCACCTGCGTGACAGACCTCTGTAGGTGCTAGGTTCATTTCTGAGTCACTGAAGGACTCCGTTGGTCCTGTTGTGCATAAAGCCATGTCCATAAAATAATGAGTATACTGGCAAACACACGAAAGGCATCGACTCACCCCTGGCAATGCTACCCAGTCTGTATTTAGTCTAGATTGGTATTCTTCGCTTCCATGCTATCAATCCCCAGTATGAACTTAGCTAAAATTTTCCTTAACTTTTGGGATCGTCACATTATCTCTTTGTGCCCTCTGAGAGGCAGGATATGTGTAAAGGTCTTCCTGAACCACTAAATGATTAACAGTGGCTTGGACTGTTAACAGGGTCACACTAAACCTTGACCTTTATTTTGTAGGTAGCAGGCTAAGTGGAGAAGATATTTTCAAGGAAGGAAAGTGCACAAGGAAATGGAAGAGACTTGTAGGATTGGGAGCTAGTTTTTTCTCTTGAGGTTCATTACATAGGAAAAAAAATACCATGTAGATAAAAAGCCTCTTAATTGTTGTATTTTGAGACACCCCACACCTACTAGAGTGCTCGTTCCTATTTATGTAGCCTCCACAAGCTAACCTCCCTGGGGCTCAGTTTCCTCATCAGAAATAGAAGACTGTCGTCACTCTCAAGTCATTTCTGAGGATTTAATTAAGTACAATCTGTGAAAGCTAGTGCCTACTCGGTACTTAATAAAGGCAGTTTCCCTTCCTTTTTTCTCTTCTGCTTTTAAAAATTAAGATGTGGGCATCCTATAAATAAATCAGATACTAAAATGCATTTCAGTGGAATTGAGCCAGTTAAAGGAGAAAGGCCAGAGAATGAAAGCAAATGCACACGGGGGCAAGCTGGGAGCGCACAGGTTCACCAGCTTTGCACGAGTGCAGTAGGCTTTGGAAAGCATGGGGTTCACAAACCAGGGGCAAAGTGTTCTTTACATTTAAAAAGAAAAAAGGCTTATGAAAACATCGTCAGAGGCTGTTAGCCAAATATTTCAGGCCCCATCTGAAGACTGGAAGCCCAGGAATTTTGGAAATACTGTCCTTTCTTCATTTTCAGTGGTAGAAACCTCAAACTTCCTGGTGTGGAAAGTGGGGGTGGCCACTGTGTTTTTTTGGTCAGGAAAAGCGTTGGTTTTTTTCTTTTTTTCTTCTATGGATGGGTGCTGCCATCTGATGTCTCCAAGTGGCATTGCGGCTTTACCTTTAGCTCTTTGGAGCCCCCTGAAATTAACCTGAAAGTCACAGGCTCTTGTTTCTGCCCAGAGGCTTCAAGGATGAAGGTGGGGGTGACTGAGTTTCTAAAAGGGAATTAGCTTGAATATACTTTTTTTTTTTTTTAGTGGTAAAGAATTTACTCCTTACATGTTTCTTCCTTTTTAGTGTTACAGCTTCCCAATAGTGTTACTGAATGTAAAGTCACCAGACAGCTAAACAGGAACTCTATAGGCTGCTGTGACTCCCACCTTTTCTTATCTGCTCTTTGCTTTCTAAGGAAATTGTGGTGAGGATACCATGCTATCTGATTCCATCTGATTCTGATACCGTGCTGTCTGAAGCTTGGAGTAAAAAATATTTATAAATACTAGCCAAACACTCTCTCTCAATATTTGCAACTTTGAAGATTTTACTTATTTATTTATTTATTTATTTATTTATTTATTTATTTATTTATTTAGAGCACAGTGCGGGGAGGGGCAGAGGGAGAGAGAATCCGAAGCGGACTCTGCTGAGCTGGGTCTCTATCCCACGACCCTGAGATCACAAACTGAGCCAAAATTAAGAATCGGATGTTCAACCGATTGAGCCACCCAGGCGCCCCTCAATATTTGCAGCTTTATTATTATCTTTTAAACTTATTTTCCCTGTTCGTATTTTGTTACTGTAGAGATGTTTGCTTAGCATAATTTGCTGGAATGGTTGGAAAGAGGCCAGGACTGAGAGATGTGGAGATAGCATGGGACTCAAACAAAGCCCTGAGGCACTTTGGGACAAGGGTGAAAAGCAGAGAAGGTTTGTGGAACTGTTCAAAACAGGTCTGAATTCATAGCTGTGGTGATGGTTTTCCTCTGGTGTGAGGGTGGCCTGGGGAAAAGAGGTGGGAGGCAGGAGAAATGAAACTGGAACAGTCTCTTGAAATGCCAAACTTTGTAGACGGGTGGAGTTAGCCTGTGGGGGGGGGCATTCCAGGTAGAGAAATAACATTGGTGTAGAGGTCCATGAAAATCCTTGTATTTTATACTTACCACAGCAGTGGGGAATGTGCTTTTGCACATTTCAATCCCTCAACTAGACATTAACTGAATAAATGAGTAGGAAGGAAGAGAGGACCTGGAACAGGGGAGATTAGGGACGTGCTAGGGCTCCCAAGGAAATGAACCGCAGGATGGCTGAAGAGTCATGAGTGCTGTAGACAAGGAGGGCACCTGAGTTTGCGAAGTGCTGGGTCTGAGTCCTCCTCTTCTGCCAAGAGACAGAGGCCTGAGAGTTGCCAGGCCCCCTGGTAGGCACCTGCCCCTCGAGCCCTGCGCAGGAGCAAAGGATTCATATTTGTGGAGATGAAGGGACTGCAGAGGTCTGCCATGTCGTTAGGTCGCCAATGGCAGTTAGTTCTCAGGAGTTGGTGAGAAGGGCAGCTAGTAGGCTGGGGGAACCAAGAAGGAGGGAGTAGTTGGGGTTTGTGAGCACAAAGCTTGCCCCTTTGGATTTGGGCAGTACCTTATGAAGCCAGTTCATGACGTAGGTGGTGGAGATGGAGGTCAGTGGAGTCAAAGGAGATGAGGAGTAGGGAGGTAGAAGCTGTAGGTCATGGGTTCTACGCAAAGCGTATTTGGAAACAGGAGTGGGCGAGCATGGTGTACGCCTAAGAAACACAGACTTTGAAGTCAGATTCCGGGGTCCCTGACGTGGTCTTTCACCAGCTTTGACCTTGGTCAAGTCTCAATCTCTCTGAGCCTTTGGGGTTTTTTGAGAGGAGAACAAGGATGACGCAAACGGTACCTGCAGGAAAGAGAACGGCGGCACAGCCTCTGGAATAGGGTCCGGCATGTAGGAAGTGCTCCTAAGCATTAGGTACGAGCATAACGTCTATGTATATACTGGAGGTGTTCAGAGCTGAGCTGTCCAGATCACCCGGGTGTTAGGGCTTGTTACCCAATGGGGAAAAAAGGGAGCACTCGTCATCTTTTTAAGAATAAGAAAGTTCAGTCTGTTACAGAATTATGTAGAAGTCTGTGTCCACAATGTTCATTTCCCTGAATCTGGAACTGGAGTGGACTTCATCCGAACAGTGCCGTTTGTACTTCTGTCACGCTTCGCAGGCCGTGAAGAGCTTCTATGGACATGTTCTCCTGTGCTCCTCCAAGATGCTGGAGAGGGGGTATTAGCGGTGTGATTTGTAGATGAGGAAACAGGCTCTGAGTGGGTACTGCCCATGTGGCCTGAGGCCAGCGCTGTGTTTTCCCTGCATCTCACTTGGCAGGGAGGCTGCAGGTCAGGGGAAGGATTTCCCGTCAGTTTGTTGACTGATTCAGATCGCTGAGGGGTCTGGAAGAGAGAGTTGTTGTTTTCTGGAATGGTCAAGGAGGGGCCCAAAGAACTCCTGAGGGTCCCACCCAGCCCTGGGGCTCGCTGAGTGCCAGGGTGTTTAGAACCCTTCCTCTCACACAGGATTTTGACTTGTGAAACATCAGTTTCAATCTCCTTCCTGCTTTTCCCTCTCTAAAGTGTGGAAGGCCAGTGCTACCCAGTTCCCTGCTTTGTGCAGTATGATAAATGGGGGTACAGGGATGCCTTAGAGTATTCTGAAATAACACACACCATTTCTCACAACAGCTCCTATTTATCGTGGGATGAACCCGCCTAGGCCTGGAATAGTCTTCGTCGGTCCTGTCAGGGCTGTGGTCCTGTGGTTCCGTCACCCCTTAGTGCATGAGTAGCCTGACACCAGGTACTGTTGGAGAGAGTGTGCAGGCCACTCTGATTCAGTGAGGAGAACCAGATCTGGAGTCGAGAAACCAGATCTCCTTCAGGCTCTGGCACTGACCACTTTTCTTGCTGCGAACAAGTCACTTAAGCTCTCAGCGTTAGTTTCTTCGAGTGTAAAATGAAGAGAGAAGAGTTAGCTCACTTCTGTGGCTCTTTGCACCTTTGAAGCTGGCTCAGCTGGAGAATCTGCAAGTCTCTGACAAATGTCCTCATGCTCTGACTTAGTGATGTCATGTATAGGAACCTGACCCCAGGAAGCATCCTTGGTATGTGTGTGCAGGGGTTGAGCTCAGAGGATGCTCCCTGCAGGCAGAGCAGATTAAACAGCACCACGAGGGACATAGCTCTCAGGTACAATAATAAAGGATTTGTTAAGTTAGCAGTGATGCATCTGCCTAAGAAAATACTGTGTGGTTTCTAAAAGTGTTTTTATTGTTTTTATTGAATAACGTTTAGTGATAGAGTAAAACCTATGCAAGCTATTAAGCGAGAATTCAGTTTACCTAACTATAATCCCATTTTTGCAGCTATAGAAGGTATATGTGTGTGTGTGTGTGTGTGCACACACACACACACACTGAAGAAAGCATGAAATGTTCTGTAGGAAGATTGGGTATCTCTGGGAGGCAGCATCTTGAGTGATTTGTTTTTCTTAGTGCTTATCAGTATTTTCTAAATGTCCTACTAGGAGTGGCTGTTACTTGTGTAAAAAGAAAAGGAGTTGTAGAAGTTACTTTAAAACGGTTTCATCTACTTTAATGGATACTTACAGACTCCTGCTGCACGCAGGGCGTTGTTCTAAAAGCTTCCTGATTCCTCCAGATAATGAATAAAGGACTCTCTGTCCCTTTGCCTCCCCAGGAAAGCAGAAGCATGGCCAGCGTACTGTCTCGGCGCCTTGGGAAGCGGTCTCTCCTAGGAGCCCGGGTGTTGGGGCCCCCTGGGGCTGCCCCACCCTCAGAGCCTCAGACTGAGCTGCTGGAAGGGGTGGCTCCCCAGCCCTTCCTCGCTTCCAAGGACACTTCCTGCCAGGAGCAGCCCAAGGAAATCCTCAAGGCTCCTGGCACCTCTGGCCTCCAGCAAGTGGCCTTTCAGCCTGGGCAGAAGGTAGGTTGATCCCCGTGTGGACAGGTGTCTGATCTCCCCAGGCTTGGGGCTGGCTGGCCAGCAGTGCCCTGAGTGGCAGACCAGAAACTCTCTGGGCACCAGTTTGTGCACAGACCTTTTACTTGTAGCTGTGTGGGCCCTTGGGCAGCAGGCTTCCCTAGAGAATGGGCCATCATTAGCAGACCCAGGGCTCCTCCATGACAGTGCTGTCTGGCATCTGTTATTTCAGACGCAGGCCTACTTAGCCTCAGTTCAAAGAGTGGCAGGGGCTCAGTTTCTCAATCTGCCTCCATTTCCAACTTGACCAAACAAGAATCTTAGGCTTGTAAGAGACAGAAAATATTGCATCTTTGAATTACCTGTAGACATTTTCAAGAGGCAAAGGTGTTTAGTCAGAATGACATTTGGATTTCCTTTTCCAGTGTTCCCTCCCCTGGTGGGGAGGGCCCAGTCATCCCCTGTACCTGATACAATCACTAGGTCCAAGTGTATTGCCTTCTCAAGGGCCCATAAATAGAGACTCTGCCTTCTGTTTCCTGCTGAGGCTTGTGTTGTCCAGGCCTCTTCCCATGATATAAGGTGACCTGCCAACTGCTAGGCACCCCTTGAGAGTGGTCAGCCTACTTCTCCATGCCTACCATCTGTCCCAAGGTAGACTTAGAATTTTCTGAAGGGAGAAATGCAGGGTTGATCAATTCAAGGTCATAGTTGAAGATATATACAGGCAGCAGATATATAGGACTTCAAAGGCAAGACAGAGCAAGACACTGGGAGGATGGATACAGATTCCAAATTCATTTGGTTAGAGAATTTAATCCATTTACATTTAAAGTAATTATTGATAAGTAAGACTTCCTGTTTTGTTAATTGTTTTCTCACTGTTTTATAGTTCCTTTCTTCCTCTCTTCCTCTCTTGCTGTCTTCCCTTGTGAGTTGTTGATTTTTTTTTTTTTAGTCAAATGCTTTGATTCTTTTCTCTTTATCTTTTGTGTATCTACTAGAGGTTTTCTCTCTCTAGTTACCATGAAGCTTACAGAAAACATCTTATGCTTATAACAGTCTATTTCAAGATATTACCAACTTAAATTGTACACGGATTTCAAGATAAGAAAAAAGTTCCAGAAACTGGCACTTTTGCTCTATCTAGAGAGTTTATAAGGATCTGTTTGGGGAAGAACTGATCCACTGTGGCTAATTTGGGTGCTCAGGAGGAAAGTGGGCACCTGGGAACATCTGCTTGAATGAAAAACGAGTTAGGGACGCTGTCTGTGGCTGGTGGATCCCGGCTTTCAGAACTGGGGGCATATGGTGTAAGAGCTACCACGTCTGACCACTCGTTGCTCTTTTTCTCCCCCTCAGGTTTTTGTGTGGTATGGGGGCCAAGAGTGCACAGGACTGGTGGAGCAGCATAGCTGGGCAGAGGATAAGGTGACTGTCTGGCTTTTGGATCAGAAGTTACAAATCTGCTGTAAAGCAGAGGAAGTGTGGCTGGCTGAGCTGCAGGGCCCCGTGCCCCAGGCACCACCTCCGGAGCAGGGAACTCAGGCACCAGGCTATAGGCCTGTCTCCAGGAACATTGATGTCCCAAAGAGGTTTGTATGGGAGCACCTGGGCTCTGGGCTCTGAAAGTCATGTGGGTGGTGAGGTGTGGGGTTGTGGGATGGCTTGTGATGGAGAAGGAATGTGAAAGTCCTCGGTGTCTAGTTGTCAAGATATTGGACAAATAGAATACAGAGAGGGGGCATCCTCTGAAAAAAACCAAAACCCCAGAATGGCATTTTTCTTCCCTGTAACTCTGTTATGGTGGTGTATCTTTGGTGTGGCTAAGGACTATTTCCCTCCTTCATTCTTAAATTAAAATTAGTAGTTTTTCATGATGACAGGAAAAAATGGCTTAGATCTGGAATGCGCAAACTTGTTCTGAGTGGGCCAGGTAGTAAATCTCGTCGTTTTGTGAGCTAAACAGTTTTCATCCCGGCAACTCAGCTTCGCTGTGGTGGTGTCAGAGAAGCCACGGGCAATACATAAACACGGGGCACGGTCGTGCCCCAATAAAACGTTACTATGGACACTCAGATTGTAATTTTTTATAATTTTTATGTGTCACATATCAAGAGATAATACTTTTGATTTTCAAAACCATATGAAAATTGTGCTGTTCTTCGCTTACAAGCCATATAAAAACAGGCAGCAGAACATGTTAGCCCACAGCCCACAGGTTGCTGACCCCTGGCTCAGATATTCAAAACCATCGGTGAGTGAAGAATGTACATATTGCTTTAGAATTTTATAATACAGTTTTTCCCTGAGAATATATCTGTATCTACATATCTCTCCTAATTTCTATATTATGTATGCTGGTGTACATTGATCTTTTAAGATCTAGAAGGAAAATCTGCTAGTGGAGATTTGGCTTCTGTAGCAAGCAGTTAGGTCCCACTCCCCCTCTTCTTCTGTGTGTGCAGTGGGTACTACTGTTACGTTCTATCCAGAGTCTTCAGACCAGACCAGAGCAATAATATTTGATTGTGAATTCAGTGGAATGCTGGCAAAGAAATTGTTTAGCTCTTCTGTAGAAATAAATACTCAAAGATCACACAAAAAAGGGGATGCTAATTTGTTTGATATATTCCCAGTCTTGGTTTAATTGCCCAGCCGCATATTTCAGTGGATCTGAATAGTGAAGAATGAATTAATACAATTCTTTGAAATAAATGAGCCACCTAGAATTTGATTTCAGAATAACTTCATACTTTCACAGTAACTTATAGACAGCTCTAAGTTTACTTCCATATAATGTAACTTTATATGGATTTTTAAAAAATTACATGTAAAATTTTATAGAACTCTGCTGTGGAAAGCATTGAGATTTGCACCAGGAGATTTATTTTAGTGTTTCTGGTTTACTTGCTCATTGGCTTGTGTACTAGGTTCAGAAGCTATCAGAATACCTCATCATTTTTCTCAGGGGAGGGGAAAGAACTGGTTAGTGTAATGGCTCCCTCTTCAATTTAAATAGAAGACGGGGAAAGGAAGGTAATTTTAGTGCTTTCCGATTCCAGCAGGCATCTTTTATGCCAATGGTTGATTTTATGGCTTCCACCCTTCCTTTCCCCCAAATAAAGTTCTCCACTTTAACCCCCAGTTAGAGGTCTGATGTGAATTTGGGGGAGAATGGCGCTGCCTCCAGGTGTCGGCAGTGGCATGGGGACCGACCTGCTTGCACTCGGGTTGACTGATAGGAGAAACGCAGTTCCGCATGGGTATTTTTCATGAAGAGTGAGGAGAGACCTTCATGCCTTATTTAGCACGCACACTGGCTGATTGGAGTGGGGGCATGGAGGGGACAGTCCAGAAGTGTGAGCCGATCACGCGCCCCGCTGTGTCAGGAAGTAACCTTTGGCACTCACCCACTTGAATCCAGGAAGTCGGACGCAGTGGAAATGGATGAGATGATGGCGGCCATGGTGCTGACGTCCCTGTCCTGCAGCCCCGTCGTGCAGAGCCCTCCTGGGGCCGAGGCCAACTTCTCCGGTGAGGAAGGGGGCCCCCTGGCGGCTACTGGGTGTGGCGCAGGCCCGCCGCTCACTGCCTCTGCTTTGACTGGCCCATTGCCTGGCAGTAGGATTTCCCGAGTCTCTTCTCACTGGCTCCTTCCTCAGACTCCCTGAGTGACATTGAGTTAGATGCTTCCATTCTTTTTCTTCAGCTTCCTCAGCTGGGGAGGAGTTTCCTGGTGCATTGTGAAGATGAGTGAGCACGAGGCTGAGCCACACTGGCCGCTCGAGTAAGTTCTTCTATGGGAGTAAGTGAGCGAGGCACTTTGGTGGGGGCCTGAACAAGGCCAGTTGAGGACTCTTTAGCTCACGAAGGGGAAGCTTACCAACTGGTCCCCTAGTGGCCTCAGAAGATTCATGCCCCTGTTCCAAGTGCCTACTTCAGCCTCGTAAATCAGTGCGGGCCTACAGGCCAAGGGCCTGGAATGCACGAGCTGAAGTCTAACAAATCGAATTGCTTAATGCAAAGTGATAGTGTGACTTCACAGCAAATTTCTCAATTAAAAGAAAATCCTTCTGGTGCGATGCCCAAAATACATTATTGGTAGTAACACGGGAGGAAGAAGGGTTGCTGGATGCTAGTAGTTTGACAAGACCGGTAGTGAACCTGAAGTTCTTTTCGAAATTCTTTATCGGACTGGCCTAACTTACTCCCAGGGAATAACTTTGTCTCCATTGGTGACGTCTAACTGAATTGCGAGCTACTTAAAAGCTTAGGGGGAAATATGGCAGGAGGAGGGTGGCCTTTGCAGGTATCCCTCATAAGAAATTGCCCTGGATGGAAGGTAAATTTCAAGGAGCGACGAGGCAGGCTTACTTTCTTCGCCCAGACCCTGTGGTCGGTGCCGAGGCTGCTAGAGGGAGTCATGGCAGTCAGGCGGCACGGAGCTCAGCATCACACGCCTGCGGTCCGGGAGCTGTACAAGCAAAACGGGAAGGGAAGGAGTCAGTTTTACGTTTTCAGGAAGTTCTACAAATTGAGGAGATCCAGGAGGTTTGTCAACAGCAGGAAGGTCAGGAAAGTATCATAAAGGGAAAGAAAGTCATTAACTCCAGTTCCCATCAGGCTGCGTGCACGAGTGTGTATGTATCGTACATAAACGTGTGTTCACACACAGCCCGACACCAACATATACACACCTGACTGCTAATACGCCTGATCCTGATATCTTAGGTCCCTGTTTGACAAGCATTGTTAATCATCTATTAAAGATTTTTTTTCCATGACAGTATATTTCCGATCGTATGGTCAAAGTCTGTGGAGAAATAAGGCTTTCTTGGCAGCTTATGATATTGAAGTATTCTGCAAGGTGAGGTCTATACCTTGCTGTAATCATATGCCTTGCTTTGCACAGAAACCACCTATTTTCTTTGTTCTTTGTGTTAGGCTGGCTGTGTGTGTATGTGTGTGTGTACAACAGAGGAAATTATGAATATTTCTTAGAAATTCACTGTCAACTCTTGTAGCTGTGCATTTGCAGTGGGGCACTTTGTTTTCATGGTATAGAATATCTATTAACTTTGCCCTAGAAGATCTTGTTGATCAATGGTAGAGTCATTTATGTTTATCTTACAACTTATAGATTAATTTATGTTATTAAATGTTTTGTTTTCTATTTTTCTTCCTTTGTAAGTCAGTTTGCCGGTTTCAGCATTTGAGCCTTTTGACCGGTTCCCCCGGGAAGGCTGCTGTGTTGTAGGGCGGGCCTGCTGTTTGCCCTGCCCTTTTTCTCTAGAGTCCTGGTCGCGCTAGATGTAGCATTCTGCTCCCTGACGCTTCTTTCCCTGATAGGTTTCCTGAGTAGACAAGTGTGGGCCCTGGACCCCTTGGGCTGTTGGTGGCTCCTGAGTTCTTCCCTGAAGGGCTACCCTGGTTTTTTTCTTTCCCTTAAGACTTATTTATTTTAGAGAGCGAGGAAGAGAGCGAGCTTGGGGGTGGGGATGGGGAGAGGGAGAGGGAGAAAGAGAATCTCCAGCAGACTCCCTGTCAAGCTTGGAGCCTGACTTGGGGCTCAATCCCAGGACCCTGAGCTCATGACCTGAGCCAAAATCAAGAGTTCGACGCTTAGCCAACTGAGCCACCCAGGCGCCCCAAAGGGCTACCCTGTTTTAAGCTCTCTGTGTACATGTTGAAACTCTGGGTTAAGAAGTTCTAGCTTTGAGACTTGACAGTGATAATTAGGGAAGGAAGAGTTCCTCCATCCCATTCTGTTTGGTTGGGCTTCTCACATGGAGGAGAAGGAAACGTGTAATGCGTTGGAAACGTGTAATGCTGAGAGTCTATTTCAGATGCCTAGATAAGCCCAGAAGCAGTTGGAAATCTGGAGCAGGATGAGAGAACACTGGTAGGATTGTAATCCTCGCCCCAGGGGATGTGGTAGTCATTCTCAGAATCCAGGGTAGGGCAGCTCCACGGAACACCTGCCCGTGTTGGCAGTTGGGGCTTCCAGGGATGTGGCCACCATACCTCCACGTGTCACAGGCTCCCCCCCCTTCTCTTGCTGTTTCCGTGTATAGAATTTCAGATTCTCCTGTACTATCAATCCGGATTTATGGCCTACGCAGGGAGAGTCTGGGTGGGGCCTAAAGCAGCCTGAAGACAGGCAGTGTGGAAGCTGAGAATTTCACCTGTGTCCCTTTCCAGACGCACTGCTGGGAACAGGGCAGGGGGTTCAGGGCCGTGTCAGGTACGCTCAGAGTTCGTCTTTCCTTCCGCAGCCGTGTGACTTGTGCCTGAGAGCGGGAGTCACCGGGCTGTCGCTAGCTCTGGTGAATGGTCCGCCTCCTGCCGCTGTAAGAGCGGGCAGAATTGTCTTCCACATTCAGATGTTGATGTCCTTGCCCGGGTTTTAATTACCGAAAGGCATTTTTCAAGAAAGCCTGGCCCAGGAGCTCTCAAGTCGGCCTTTCCACCCGACTCCGCTGTTGGGAAAGGGTCCCGAGTGAGACTGTGCACGCTTATCTGTGCGGCGCTCACCTACCCTTCTGGGTGCAGGTGCAGGAGTAGGGGCTTTCCCCTCCCCACTCCCCACACCCTACTCTCCCCCTGCTTTTCCTTTTTTTTTAACATACAAAGTGAGAAATACATTTTCATTAGGTTGTCTTTCTATGAATAATCTATAAAACGAAGTTGCAGTGTGTGTCTCTTGGTTAATGATGATGAGCGTGGCTGTGAAGTGCAGAGCAGGGCTACTTCATGGAAGCTCAGAAAGGAGAGGTTTTGGGGAGGTCCCCCTACCCCCCCTTCCAGAGTGGCCAAGCCAGGCAGAGCCAGAGCCAGGAGTTGGATTTGGGGACCCAGACTCCAGACTCGGATTTCATGGTCTCCGAGGGGGGCTGTTGGTCTGAATCTGGCTTAGCCAGAGCTGGGCCAGAAGCCCTGCCTGGGGATGGCATTGAGCGCCCTCTGTCTTCTCTCCGGTCAGCTTCTCGAGCCACCTGTGACCCGTGGAAGGAGAGCGGTGATGTGTCCGACAGCGGCAGCAGCACCACCAGTGGGCACTGGAGCGCCAGCAGTGGCATTTCCACTCCCTCGCCTCCCCACCCCCAGGCCAGCCCCAAGTATTTGGGGGATGCCTTTGGTTCTCCCCAGACGGATAATGGATTTGAGACAGACCCGGATGCTTTCCTGTTGGATGAACCAGCTCCACGCAAAAGAAAGGTATGTGGTAGGGTGTGGGGCCGACATCAGTTTGGGGCCGGCAGGGGCGGGGCGGAGGCCCCCCAGGCCCTCCGTGTTCTCAGGCTCCACCCCATCTCCGTTTCCCTTTGTTCCTGTGTTCCCTCGTGACGTCCGCAGGGGCCCACTCCTCCTCTGCCATGCCCGTTCCTTCTCACCCCTGCCGCAATCCCTACCTTCCTTGTGGTGCTCCTATAGGGCCTGTGGGCGAGGGCCTCCCGCGGGGTCTTCCCCACAGCACCAAGCGCTGCTGCTGACATGAGGACCATCTCCTGGGTCCTGGCTCTCTGCCGCTGCCTGTCCGTTTCTCTGGTCCCAGAGAATCCCTGCCCTAGAGGCTTTTGTTGGGTTTTGTTTGAGGGCCGCTGAAGTCCCTGCGGGGTGAGGATGAGCCTAGCCCAACGATCCCATCTCCCTTTCTCCTAGAACTCCGTGAAGGTGATGTACAAGTGCCTGTGGCCAAACTGTGGCAAAGTTCTGCGCTCGATTGTGGGCATCAAACGACACGTCAAAGCCCTCCACCTGGGGTAGGTCAAGGGCCCAGGGCCTGTTTGCCTGGGGACCCACTCGGTGTTCCTCCGCCCTGCCGATTGCCCATGACCCACACCGAGAACGGGTCCAAGAAAATGACTTGCTGAGAACACCACCTGCCACCTACCGCGGCCCCTGTGCCGGCAAAGAGAGCTGTGCTGGGAAGGAGGGGCCCTCCTCTCATGGTGAATGGTGATGCTGTTCCTGGGAAGGGAGCTCCGTCCATCTTGTGCATGTGTCCTCCTGCCTCACCTTACGAAGCAGAAGGTGTTAGCTCTGGGTAGAAATTGGGTAATTTGGTGAGACCTCACTGTGGGCTCCGTGCCTGCGTCCCCTCAGGGAGCCGGGGCTCCGTTAGCTCTTGACTTGCTGGAGCTGGGCTGCTTGTGGCGGGGACACTGACTCACAGCGCTTTCCCCTGAGGAGAGAGTGTGACCGCAAGCAGGGGGGCCCAGGGAGGGCCTGTGGCAGAGCCAGATGACTGTTGCAGCAGGAGAGGTGTGCACACGTCCTGTGAGAGGAGGAGCCCTAGGTGCGGGGAAGAACGGTGCCCATTAGCGTGCAAGCACCCACTGCTCCGTGACACCGCATCAGCCGTGGGACTCCTGGGGGAACGTGCTCGTGGGCTCCTTCTGGGACTTGGCTGGGTTGGCCTGAGCAAGTGCTCTTCCCTCCTGGGCCACGGTGTCCCCTGTGTTTGAACTGACCATCACTGCACCTCCCTCCCTCACAGAGACACTGTGGACTCTGACCAGTTCAAGCGGGAGGAGGATTTCTACTACACAGAGGTGCAGATGAAGGAGGAAGCAGCTGCCGCTGGCGCCCCCACAGCTGACCCAGCTCCCGCCCCCAGCATGACCAGCCCGCCCTTTGCTCTCCTTCCACCACCTCCTCCCAAAACCCAGTCCTCAGGCCCAGAACACCCTGGCCTGGACTCTTACCTGCCCTCTGGTGCTCTCAGCAAGTCAGCTCCTGGCTCCTTCTGGCACATTCAGGCCGACCATGCATACCAGGTATGGGGCTGGGGCACCCTGGGAGCTCAGCCATGTGGCCGTGTCTGACCTGTCCCTGGGCAGCCTGATCATAGGCCACTGACCGCCCTTATGGAAGGCTGAAGCCTTTGGCTAAATTGCTAATTCCTAACTTCTACAAAGAAGAAAAGGAAAATGACTTCACATTCAATAAATGTGGGAATTCCAGAGTTCGACGTCAGTGGCTGTCATGAGTAGTTACTGGAAATCTGGCTGAATCCCTGAGCAGCTGGGTCAGTGGATTTGGACTGGGGAATTGTTACATCACTGGTTAGGCAAGGGGATGGAGTCATGTAGTTGGGCTTCCCACAGTAAATCCCTAGCTCTTAAAATTGAGTGACATTAACAAACAGTCCGGCACCCATTTTTTTGAATACCTACTGTATCAAGCATTGGGCTTAGCTTTTCAAATAGAGTAAGATGTAGTCCCCGACCTTGTGAAATGCATAGTTTAGCTGGAGAGAGAAATGAATATATAAGTCTGATTAGTTATAATAAATAGTCAAAGTACCTTACAAGAGGCGGGAGAAATTGTTGTGGGTACAGGAAGAACCAAGCTATTACTCCTGTATGGCTGGGCACGTTGTCACGGAGGGGGTGATATGTAGGGTGACCTCTACCACACATAGGTGGCAGGGAATGCACAGCTGGCTTTGTGCCATTAAAAAAAAAAAAAACCCTTTTCTGCCTCCAGCTTGGTTTTATCAGACTCTAGGCTGACTTACAAGTTAGTAGTTAAAAAGCAGTGCTTTCAGTCGGAAAGCCTTTACACAATGAGCCCGCGCTCCTTCTCGTTAGAACGAGTGGCTGCTGGGCTAGTTCACGTGTGGCCAACTTCAGGGGGCCCTTCAGCAGCTGGCTGACCCTCGAGCTGGGACCTAGAGAGGGCGGCTGGTGCTTTTACGAACAGACCTAAAGCCGGACATCCGGGAGGGTGTTGCTGCTTCCCAGTGGCTGCCTGGGGACACCGTAAACTTCGTGCGGCAATACCGCCCGTGCTCAGAAGGCGTGCCGACTTCTTTTGGGCACTGCCTACGCATGTTGGTAGGTGAGCCAGCGGAGACGCTAGCCCACGCTGACGCTTCAGTCTTGAGGCTGGCACAAACACCCGCTCTGAGAGAAGGCATCCAAAGACAGATTGGAGCCTGGGACCAAGAATAGTTCGAAGACTTGGGCTTGCTGGTGTCTCTCTCTGGCAGAGCGTTCGGGTGCGTCCCGTATTGTCAGCTCGGAGGCCCGTGCTCTGCTGTGGCCTGTGAAGTTACAGGGAGCATGGCGCTGCCCGAGTGGGCCCGAGGCTGACCTGCTCTTGTCTCCAACAGGCCCTGCCGTCCTTCCAGATCCCCGTGTCGCCACACATCTACACCAGTATTAGCTGGGCTGCCGCCCCCTCCACGGCCTCCTCCCTCTCTCCGGTGAGTGTGCCTGTCTCTGAGCCCATGGGCACCCCAACCCCCCCCCCACCCCCAGCAAGCCCGAGGCTCTTCCACACATTACCAGTGCTAGAGGCCACCCCCCTCCCCACTTGCCTCCAGGGCCCAAACTTCTTGAAGGCCTCCATGCACCCTCCCTCTTGCCTCACGCTCCCCAGCGGCTCACAGCCCATCTTAGGAGGTGCAAGGCAGGTGTGTGTAGAGGAGAACCCAGATCAAGCAGGTTTAGTGCCAGGGAACGTGACCGGCGAGTCTGGAGTCAGTGCCCCACTGAGCCCTGGATATCTGTGGGTGCTTAAGGTTTCAGTGTGCAGAGGGGAAGAAGGGAGAGAACGTGGGGAAGCTGGAGGATGAGGGTAGGCAAGACAAGATGGGCGCTTGTGGGGGCCCTGCCTGGGGTGGACCGTGGCCTTAGGTTGCTTGCCTCTGAACTAAAATCAATCCCAAGTCCTTCTGAGCCACCCCTCATGGGTCGTAGTCTTCAGTGTTTCCTACGGGAAACTGTCACACATTGTCAAACCCGGGCGCCTGAAGGTGCTACTGACGCAGCGCGGTCCCGCCTTTGTTCTCCATGTAAAGCTGCAGGGAGCAGCCCGTTGGGTGGCCAGGTCAAGAGGCTCCCCTGCCCAAGGCGGTCTGCCCCCCACTCTGTGTCCTCTCCTCCCTCCCTGGTTCCTGCCCTCCCCAACCTGGAATAGCTTACCAGAGAAGGCATCCCTCGGGGCACCACACCGAGAAGGGCTCGGCAGGTGTGGCTGACTGCCCTGTGGGATGGGTCTCTCCCCTTTCACTCCTGCCCTCCTGTCCGGGCCTGTGCTTATGGCCCCTTTCTCTGGGCCCAGGTCCGGAGCCGGTCGCTGAGCTTCAGCGAGCCCCAGCAGCCACCACCTGCGGTGAAGTCTCACCTGATTGTTACTTCTCCACCCCGGGCCCAGAGCAGTGCCAGGTGAGTGAGGCCATTTGCTCCGGAGGCCTCCCTCCTGGCTTTTGTCTCCGCCCTGCCTGCTGCAAGTGTAGACCCAGAGCCCACGGACCCTAGTCTCCAGGGTTCGTTCCCTGCGGTGGGAGAGGTGACGGAGGGGGGGAGGGGGGACACACTGGATGTGGGGGGAGGCTTTTGCTCCTGTGGCCCCTCGGCTCCCATGTCTCCAGCCTCACGCCCGGCCACGCCCTAGGTCTTAGCCACCAGGGCGTGTCTGTACCTCAAGACTCTCTTGTGACAGGAAAGCCCGCGGGGAAGCTAAGAAGTGCCGAAAAGTGTATGGCATCGAGCACCGGGACCAGTGGTGCACGGCCTGCCGCTGGAAGAAGGCCTGCCAGCGCTTCCTGGACTGAACCTGTCCCATCGGCTCATCCTCTTCGCGCCCCAACCCAACCGACCGGCAGCCAGATGACAAGACAGCCGCGTCACAAGCCCTCTGCAGAAACCTAAAAGATAAAGAGTGGACATTGGGAGTTTGGGCTCTATTGGCTAAGGTTCAATAGTTAAAACATTTTCCCCTCCCTTTTGAGAACATTTTAGTTTTTAAAAGAAGAAAGGAAAATATTTTTTTCCGCCTCTAATAGGAGAGAGCCAATCCTGACCAAGGGTATTCTGCAGTGAACCAGAGACCAAAGAATTAATTACCCTCCCTTTCCCACATCTCTCTCTAGGGGATTAGTTTGCATGTATCAAAAGATGGCACAGCTCATTCTGTTTCCTGCTGAGTTGGTGAATTCTTTGCTTTCTCAACTCTTCCAGAAGGGACTGTGAGCAAGACGAATTTACTTTCCTGAAAAAAAAAAAAAAAAAAAAAAAAAAA